>NC_052535.1:37450131-37750727 GCF_016699485.2 Gallus gallus | reverse complement strand
TGATAAACAGAACTAGCCTATAATAAGCTAAGTATATAACATTTATATTATAATATTTATAATATATTTATATAATATTTATATAACAAGTATATAAAATACTGTAAACTATGCAGTAAAGATAAATCGTTCCCTGATCTAGATTACAGCCCAGTTCTGTGTTGCTTTCTGCAACAGTTCTGCTAGCATACTTTGCAGTATATTGTATCCATACAACAGCCTGGCAGAAACTCCAACAGAAAACCAGTAGCATGAGAAAAATATATTACAGAAACTACTCTAACAGTCTTTCAGATTGAAGTTTTTGCCCCAGGTCAGTAGTGCTGGCCGTGATATGAGCTACATTAAGACAAAACTGACCTTAGCTCTGTGACTTTGAAATACAGAATAAAATGACTCCAGAACCACATCATCTGAGATTTTCCATTAGCTCAGCACACTTCCATTTGAGCCTTGCCACTATTATCCATTACTGAGCTAACACTCATGGGAACATTCCTCCACAGCCTGAGGTGAGGATTAGGAGAACTTTTACTGAGGAAGAAAAAGGTGTTGCTAGAATTTAACTGAATATGATTTCAAGGCAAAAAAGAGATGGACATAAAGAAACATTTATTAGGACAAGAGAAAAAGCCAGAGACAAACAGAGGGAAAAATACAGAAGTAGCAATCCACAGTTAAGCAAATATTATTTTGGAAGGGTGCAATGGTTTGAGCAACCTACATTTGGGCTATATTGTCAGCCAGAAAGGGAACAGATTTAACTGTCATCTGATGAATGACAGAACCGCAAAGTCAGTCTAAAAGTAGGATATTGTCACTTTCTATCTTGGTTCCCGTGAACAAAGCAGATTTTTTTTTCATTTCAGATTTCTTTTTGTTAGCTATTAAAACAACGATGCCTCACTTGCTACTGAACAAAAAACAATAAAACGACAGGAGGACCTAAGATGACTGCAACAAAAAGCCATAAAGTAATTAAACCTCAGACCTACCCAAACGCTGACATCAAATGTGTAAGAGTCATTGATAGTTCTCTGTCTCATTATGGAAAACAGAGATTGATGAAACACAGCTGTGTTCACAGCAATTGACAGCATACATCATCATTTCCACAGCGTTCACATTAAATTACTTAGCAGCTATAGTGCCAGCATAGATTATGGGATAACCCAGCCCTTTCTTTTAATCTCAGGCATCTGGAATTTCAGGGTCAAATGAACTTTTTTCCCTCCCTTTTTTATTTTTTTTTTTTCCTGTCTCAGTAAGAGAGACAAAGCAGTAATACCAAAAGCATGAGGATACCAAATCTCCTCCAAGGGATATGTATTCACATCACACTCAAAAATAACTTTAAAAGTAATTCCTAAATTTTAATATATATTGATGTCCAACCACAGGGTGCAGGAAAAGAGAGAGGGGCTTACACTTACAAGTAGTTCAAAAAACATCCCATAAAAGCAAAGGCAATCCAGAATCCTCTATATGAACCCCAGCTGTGTCACTTGCATATTTTCACTGTACTACATGAAATGGGAGCATCATACCCAGAAATGCAGCCGATGTGTCAGAAGGTCCAGGTGATCTCTTCTAACCAAAACTATATGGTGTCTAAATGCACAACCATTCTGGACAGCATTAAGTTGATACTAGAATTGCAACCAAGCTGCTTACACAGAGGAACTTTAAGCACTGAGCAAATCAGCTGAAATTCAGCTAGTCTGGTAACAACCGGACAAGTACATTATTTGTCAATTCAAGGACTCAAAGGCAGGTTATCTAAAAAGCAAAACAAAAGAAAAAAAAACAAAAAACAAACAAACAAAAAAACAAAAACTAATCCAAATAGCACCATGGTTCTATTATTTACAAATAAAAAATAAAAAGCAGCAGCAGAACGCATGTTTAAACAAGAGGTCAGACTAATACAGAGAAAATCCTGTATTTGCAGGTTATTGTTCTGCAAAATTAAACTCACAAACTCACCACGATATCTAATAGAGCAATAACATAAGAAGGCAGTACCACAGCAAAGTGAACGTCTTCTAAAACAGGAAGGGGTAGTTTAGTCTAAACCACAGTATAAGGTGTGAATAATAAAAACAGGAAACTTGGGATTTCCGATGGACTAATCTTTATAAAATAGCAATAGCCCCAGGGAACCATAAAAATAAAGCCACTTGACCATATTATTGATTTTATGAAAATATGTTCCAGAGACTTTCCAACTCAAACATGTACACATTTCCACACCACAAAGAACGCTTATGTTCTACAAAATTAGAGTTTCCCACCATCCCACCATTACTGATCTTAGTGGATATTGTTATGTTAGAACTTTTCTTTCTAGTGTGGTCCCTTGGTTTTCTTTGCCATGTGCATTAGAGTCTTGCTCTCTTACTTGTTATCAGCTCCATTACAAGACTGTTTTTGCAATTTTTTTAGGAAAGATTTTAAAAATAATTACTATCTTCTTTATTACTGAAACTGCTAAACAATTTCACCTAATGTCAGCAAAAATCATCAAGGTCATTAAAAACACGGTGTTCGAAGCAGGTTTGCTGTTCAGTCACCAGATTTGTGTAAAGGGAGCTCACATTTTGAACATTCATCACAACACCTAAACAGACTGCAACTCTGCAGTTTTGAGCCTATCTGTTTTAAAATATTTCAAACTAATTACTTAAATATCTTCAAGTTCCATTCAGCATTGTAGGTTCATATCCTCAGGAAAAAGAAGGAAAAAACAAAACATCATATGGAAACTTTTCCGCTGTTATTTATGATACATAATGACTTTGACCTAGCTGGTTAGTTTGCGTTACTTGCACAGCTAAAATTTTAACCTAACAAGGCAGCAAATAAGAACAGATGTAGCAGAACAAGCATCCAACATTATCTTCTGGGATAACTCAGAGAGGAATTGATATAACAACTGAGAATATCACAATTACTCCCCTTAATCAATATCACATAGCAACCCAAAGTAAAAGGGTAGGACTACCGACAGAGAAAAATACAAGCAATGTTTTCAAGCCGGTTGAGATACTCTCCACCTAGGAAGATACTGCCCACCTGAGAAGTGCTCTGGATGCTTTTCTTCCAGTTTTAAACAGCTTAACCAAAATCATACACTGCAACTAATGTGCTCAAGGAAATGCTTCATCTACCTTAGCCAACATCTTGGTAGTCCCTGGACATGCACAAACCCAGATGATCTAGGAGAGTCAAAACACACTACAGAGCAGATCATTCCATCATTTCTTGAGAACAAAATAGACTCATTAACCTATCATATATATTTGTATGCATACAAAAACACAGCTGTGCGCAGCTTTCCTCAGAGAAAGGAAAAGCAGCCTGGACCGCGTTCATGACTGGATGGTAAAGTTTCTGGCAGGTTGCTACATGTCACATTGATATTTCTGTTTACTGTCAAGGCCAGGCATGAGTTTTTGCTATTTTCAGTAGTTGGGGAAAAACCTCCCTGTTCTGGGAACTTTGTGCAGCCAGCATTTCCCCACTTGAAATATTTGCCCTACCTGAAAAGGCGCTTAGTGAGTCCCCAAATCCTCATTCTAATCAGGGGTCCCAAAGTTTGATTTATGTAAGCAGTAACTGAACCCTATTGTGCTGTGATGAAGCCATTCAGTAGTCACACAGCTCTGTAGCAGCCTAGCACATGGCTGGTTTTAAGTGTGATTGCTTTCTCCATTGGTCAGATGCCATTGTAGAGCCTAGGGAACAGTGATATATAGCAGTATACTATATTTTTATTTTGATTCATTTCTGATCCTCTGGTGAGCTGTAGCATAACAAACATTTGCTGCTTTAGCTAGGCTGGGTTGGAATTCAGCATTACACATTGATTAGAAAGGGCATATTCTCTCTCGTGTTCTTATTTGCTGAACTCCCACGTGCTGTTGAAAACAACAGAATAAGAATTCAATGCAGTTGGCTGATGTCTTATGCCTCAGAGTAATTTCTCATCATATCTTTTCTGCTGTTGCCCCAGTTCAACCTATGTTTGACCACCCTGGCAGGAAAATCAGTTAAAGAGAATCGTAAGAGGTGCCAAACAAAACATTAAGACCTTTTGCTTTTCCACCCTCACAATATAAACCATAGTGCCTATCTATGCCCCCACTCCACAGGATCAACTGCTTCCAAAAGAGGTTACTGTTTCTTGAATATTTTTAGCTCCATCTGTCTATTTTACAAGATGTTATATACCTACTTACCTCAGATGAAAGTGTGACTCATAGTGCTTCCTCACATCCTGCTGTCCACAACTTGCTCAAACACAAGTTCAAAAAGGGATGCCTGCTTGTGTTACTCTTGCTACAATGGACATGAGTGGCAAGTATTTTCTCCTGACCCCATGCTCCCACATAATCTAAGCTGTATCTCTGAGAAGTGAGCGATTTAGCATTTCAATCTATTTTATTCTTCTCCCAAAGTGCTCTCTTGGTGCGGAAGAAGGTGACATCCTCCACAGTATTTTTGATATGCAAAAGTCTGCAAGGGTTGCTTGCTGTCTGGGTGGCCCGTCTCCAAGATGGGAAAATCCCCAAGACTAGCTCCACAGAGCCCAGCAGTGCTTATGCAGGGAGCAAGACAGCAGCAATGGATATTACAGTAACTGCGCTGGAAAATTCCCCCATCCTCCCCTTAGCATCTGTTCTACACGTGTTGAACAGACCTTCTTTGTCTGTTGTCCAGCAACATGTGAGTGAACCCAAGTTCCCCTAGGGAATGGAGGGATACAGGAGAAGTCAGCATAAAGATTTGTGCTGGAAGGATAAAAGATAACAGCCCATCAAACTCCAGACCTTTAAAGCTTAACACTTTCTTTCAAATTTGCTCTCTCACTGCTGCACTGTGCCAGAATATAAGAGGTTTATGACCCTGACTTACACTTACTGCTTCTTATCAAGACATTTCAGAAAGAAAAATATATATATATAATAGATAAACAAAAAAATACAATTGGTAACTGCTTCTATCTTAAATTTTTTTTGAGATCTGTTCAACTTGTAACAATCACAACTGTACAAGACAGCATAGAGACTCAGGCAAATATTTTCTAGGTTATTTCTTTGCAGAACTGTCTTTTATCATCTCCCATACATTTCTCTCAAAAAATTTTAATTCACAGTTTAGTCCTGATAAATTCAAAATGCCAAGACATCAGATCCTATCTAATTTGATATCCAAGCCACTTAATCATGTGAACTTAATCCAATTTCATACAGAAGCACAAAGTAATCTAAGATTATTCAAAAAAGCACAAATTAAAATGTTGGGTCTTTTTCTTTAGCTTTACCCTGTGACATTTTATCTTCCCAAACTCCCTGCAAAAGAGCTGGTTTTAGGAAAGTACAGATAAGTCAGCACAGAGCACCTGAAAAAATGTTCTAGTAACAAATGAAATTTATTAGTACAGTATCATAAGAAGACCATGCCTTGTTTTAAAGTCTCAAGTCCCTACAGAGGTGCTTAGTTGGTAGCTTCTGTCTATACTGGTCCTCCTGGAGTGATTCCCATGCTGCAAATTCACAGTGCAGACAAATTCACTTAGGTTTTTAGTCTGAAGTATGCGTAAAAGCATTACTATTTCAGACTAATTCACACAGTTCCTGTAAATATTTTGCATAAGAAGAAGAACAAATGGTCAGAAAAATATTCTTCTGTTTCTGCATGAATAGGAAGACTGCAAATGCACTCCTTGAGGGGAAAAAAGAACACAGCCTGGGGTGAAAATCTTCAGTTATTTCTTAGAAGTTGAGAAAACAATAGATGTGTGATGTGCAAAAATGGTGGCCCACCATTTTAACATTATCAATTAACTGAATCAAAGGATATTCTGCATTTTGCTCTTTAGTATTTTTATATAAAAGCATTGGTCTACTCTCTTCTCAGGAGACAGATTAAATTTGCACGAGACAGGATAAACATTATTTTAGAGCCCATGGGGCATCTCATTTCTAAATGTCATTTAAAAATACAAAGGCAAAGCAAATGATCAGCACAGGAAGCACTCATGAAAAAAGCAAAAAAGGGAGAGGCAAAGGAGAAAAAGGGGAATCTGGGACAAAGAACGCTGGAGAGCTGAGATGACAAGTCCTTCTTCCAGAAAGAGGTGGAAGCTGTACCCAACTGCAGCACCAAGGAAACACTGCTCTCACTATACCCATCTCTACCTGCCTCCCACATGCCCTGGCATCACCCTTAGAGTTTCCAGGAGCAAGACAAGGACCAGTAAGATACACTGGAGCTGCTGGCAATCATTTCACTGTTTGCCTTGTATGCACCTGGAGCCAGCCCTGCCTGAACCGTATGGGTGACAGAAGGTTGGTTGCTTCCTTAAACATCCATTTCTGGCAGAGTATGGTGCAGGAGAGTAGTACCAAGCCCTATAAAGCCACCTGTGACCCCCAGGGTCTACCTACAGAAGAACATGCAGCATGTGTCTACAATTACATGGATCCTCCATCCCTCCTCTTGGGTGTTTGCTCATTGCAACTACCTTCTCACAAAGACCACCCAGGAGTGAAGAGGAAAATCTATTAGCTGCTCACCTGCTCTAAATTTGAAAAGGTGAACAAGAGGGTCTATATCCTATTATGAATCCCCCCATGCTCTTCAGTTCTACAGACACATGCTGCATGTTCCATTATTGCATTTCTGGTTGAGTACAGAGCCACATTTGGATATTGTGCATGATGGAAATTCTCTTGGTTTTCTGGAATTCATTACAACCTTGATCCACTCCAAACACACAGGAAAGCATGAAACAATAGAAAGAGCCTTCCAACTGTCACCTTGGATTTGTCATCAAATGTGGAATATTATGGGAAAACTTTCAAGAGGTGAAACATATATCTTCCAAACTGGCAAAATATGCAAAACAACACTTCATCATGTTTAACTGGCTCTCAGGTGTCTCCCTGTGCTGTTCACTGTCACTGACTTGAGGCTAGATACAGTAAGCCTGTCAGAAGTGTTTTAAGCTTAGCAATGGCCAAAAATCAAGCAAACAAAAATTCCACTCTTTTCAGTATTTATATGGTGTTATAAAATATATATTTTTGCAGTAAGACTACTGCTTGCTTATATGCCACTTAGTCTGTGTCAGCAGTTAAAGTTACCAAACTGTATCAGTTCATTTCTAAGACACAAATTCACTGCAATCTATTAATAATATCTGTACAATAGAACTTCCCAGGTCTGTTGTGACACACATACAAAAGCCTAATATGTTTTATCTGCAGTGAAATCAAGGTTGCTTTTACTGAAAATTGAAACATAGTCACCAGTTTCTGGTCTGAAGTAAAACACAGGCATTGCTATGATTTGAATGTTTTGGTTACAATATTATCTTCTATGTTATAATGCAGTGGAGTGTGTACTGGATGAAACCCAACAGGCATTTTTTGACAACACAAAGAATACACAACTAGAATCATCAGAAGAATTTTAAATGATCTGTATGGTCAGTTGGATAAAATTTGTAATACAGTAGCTAAACAAAAATAGTCAATAATTGATTCTGCAACTATTCCCCATGTGGTTATTTTTGATATTTAAAAAATTAAAAAAATATACCTATTACTATCTGCTGTTAGCTACTTTTCCTAGTATAGAAGTACAAAAAGCCTTTCCCTTTCATTAATAAAAGTATAGCCCTATGTATCTAAATATTAATAGCATTACATTTGAAGATGCTGAATCTTGCCTAAAATGAGTCCATCTGTTGTGCTCTGAGTAAGATATTCCCATAAAATACAGATGCAATAAGAGATGTACACTTGCAGTCTCATGCTTTGGAGTTAAGGAGAAAAAGCTAAAATTTCTGTCTAGAAGAAAAAATATCTAAGGCAAACCAACTAAGCACGAATGGCTTCATCTTTTGATGTTGCTGGATCAAGCATTCTTTGCTGGCATGTTCAGAATCAAAAGAAACATCCTGATAATGAGACATAGTGTTTTTGTGATCTTTTTTGATTTCCTGTATTAACATTAATGAAATAAAGAAGGCAACATCTGAAGTCGAAGATCTTCATTCTTGCATAGCAAAAAATCCTTTGTGGCCAAAACAGAATTGAAAAAGAAGTCATATCTCTTAGACAAAAAGCATATAAACTTGTTCTGCAATATGCAAACCTACCTCTTATTAAGTTTCATGTTCCCTACTTATTTCCATCATCTGTTTTCTCATGCTCCATTTATGTGAAAATTCATGTAAACGTTCAGTCTGTTCGCACTGTTCATATTACTGAGACGAGGTATACCTGAAGTTAAAATATACATTTGTACATACAGGCCTATATACTATATGAATTTCAGCCCTTGCTTGTATATTTTATGGCCCTTCTTATAGAAGGAAGTATTCCTAACAATCACCTAGCTGACCTCCCAGAAAAAGTGTTCTGGGAAGAATAAAGTCTTGTTGGGTACCTATGAGAAGATACGATGCCCAGAAAAACAAGAATGAAAATTATCTTCTCTCAAGTCAAACAGAGCTGCAATACAACTTTGGCATTTCCCACTGATATCACCTCTAAATTAATTCCAGTGGAGTCTCTATTTCTGTTTTTGTTCACTCCTGGTAGGGTTAAAATACAACAGAGCCAATTGTAGTCGTAGAAACTTCAATTTGAAAACCATTCCAACTGTTTTAGAAATATTGAAAGGTTTCAGTTCACTGAGGCACTTAAACACACACATAAATTTAAGGATATGAGTTAATTCTATTAATTTCATGTAAGATTAGTCCCAAAGCAGAGCTTTGAATATATGTAACTTTCATTCTGCTGCGAATTAGGAAAACACCTCATTTGACTGATTTAATCAGGTACAAATGCACATATGCTTAATGATGATACCTTGCCAAGGTGGCCAAAGAAGGCAAAGTGAACAATGGCACAGAAAAAGTTGTTGTTGTACAAGTTTACACTTTATCCACACTGTAGAAAGAGGTCTGTTTTGCATGCAGCTTTGAGAAAAGAAGTCTTGAGCACTATTGCGCATGGAGCCTTTGTGAGTCTCCTGTTAGCCATTCAGGATAAACTACACTCAAAAAAAAAAAAAAAAAATTGGGGGTGGGGGGAGATGGAGGGGACGAAGGGGTGCATTTTTGAGCTCTCTATCTCTCCGTGTAATTGTTAACTTAATAACAATAAATAGGACCCAAAGAGTCAGCAGTAACAGCCCCAAAGAACCTGCAATCTCTGTGCTTCCCATGGAACATCCTAATGGTTATATACAGATGATGTTTGCAAGTCCCTTACATTCTACACCGGATTCACAAAATAACAGTTTGTACAAAAACAAAAACTTGGTCTACCACCAACAGTGGGCAGAAAGCATTTCACCCAAGTTAGCCAGAGTCTTCATTATACACATTTTGAGATGGGTACTGAAGGACTGACAACACCTATTCTGCTATGAAACACATCAGAGCAAACTTCTCCTCTCCAAACACATTTCAATGTGCAAAATGATCGTCTATCAGTTTAATCCTTGATAGCATTTACCAAAGACATATTTGAGCCTGTACTAAATACGCCAAGGCTGGATTTGCTGTCTTATTAAACTACACCTTCATTTTCACTCTTCCTGGGTCTCTCATCTCCTATTTATTTCACAGTCAGGTATGATTCTGAACAGAGTACAGCCTTCTGTCATACCCAAATGGAAAAGAGAAAAAAAACCAACCAAACCAAAAAGCCTCCCACTGTTTTTAAGATTGTACAAAAAGTTACCCCTACATGTTCTATTCCATGAGAAAACTGTCCTTCAAATGTCCTTCACTTACACAGCAAAAGTATTAAACGTTAAATGACCACTGATTGGACCAGAATGCACTAGAAAAAAAAGAGCATCATTCTTTGGGCTTCCATTTTAGCTACTTGATCATTCCTGGTAAAGCCTTATTTTTGGTATCTAATTTCTCGAAGCTTATGCCTGCATAAACATTTAAGCTTTTTATTAATATGGCTCAGCTTATTTCTTTTTATCTTAATACATTCAGTACCTCAGAAGGCGCCACAGCTGGAATGCAGCTCTTGGAATGATCGTAAGTGCTTCAAAGGGAAAGGGAGAGGTCAGCATGCCTGAAAGAAAAGATATTGCCACTGCCAAGGACAAAAGAGACTGTGACAAGATAGGAATATGGAAGTTAATATGGGAAAGAAAAGATAGCTAAGAAAACCGAAGTCAGAACCAGCAATGTTCTAGTGGTAGGAAAGTTAAAACTCTTTGCTTTCTCTAAAATAACCAAAGCAAATGCAACAAACAGAAAAGGCTTTCCTAAGATGCAATTAAAGGCTGATAACCTAGTGCAGGGCTACAACAAAGAGATTCATCACAGAAATGTGAACCAACTTGGGGAAAACAAAAGCACTTTATAAATCTACATTATTTCTGAGAAACAGCCCGCACGGTTGGTTTTTTTTCAAGCCAAAACATTGTGAGGTTCTGACATATTTGAATAGTTGATTGGGCTGTTTGTGTGCACATTTAACTTTTGGCCTTTAGCCCATTTGAAACTAATGAAATACCTTAGGAAAATGTTTCTTGCAAAAGAGCCATGATGTATCAGTTTCATTCAAAGTAATATTAGTAAATCAGCAAAAATGAAATCAGTATTTGCCCCCACTTGGTTGAGAGGGAACACACTTATGAAGAAACTTCAAAGGCAATATGGAAAGGAAAAGGTCTCATGAGAAGGAACATTTATATGGAGTTTCAAGTAGTTTGTATCCATATACAAATATTTGTTCAGGGATTATTGTTAATGAAAATTCTTCTTATTGAGTTCAACCTCTGTAATATCTTTCAGTTTTCCTACATCCAGCAAAACAAGCACTCCAGACATTGCCACGTTTTTATGACGCAGACTGATGTCTCATAGGTAAGGTCACCTCGATCATTTCAATTGTGGATGTTCGGAACCACATTCCAGAATCACAGCTGTATCTCAACACACAAAAAGTTAAGCTCCTTTGTGACAAACATTAAAAAAGAATGGGAAAAAAACCCCAAGGATTTCATATATCCATAGTTCACAGAGTCCAAGTACACTAGCACTACATTTACTCTCAGTTCCCAGCATGTACGTATGTAAGTTCCCTTTAGCAACAATTCTCATGTCTGTGAAATTTTCACATAACAGATGCTACATTTGATAGACAAATTCAATGACAAACTGATGAAGATTAGAAAAGAGCAGACATGGCAGGACAGTCATTTTTTTCCACCAAATGAATCAAGATGACACCTTAACACAAGCAGGAAACTTCAAGTGATAGCATCAATGGCCTGGAGTCTATAGCAACCTTCATCTTTTTAAATGAAAAACATTAAGTTTGATGAAAAAATAGAATGGAGACTAATTTTTGAAGACCAAATATTCTACTTTCTCCACCACCTCTTTAAATGAATTTAGAGTGTGTTACTCTCCAACCAGAGGTATATGCTTTTGTCCCTGTACTCAAACACATTGAGTTTCATTCATTGCGGGTGCACCCCATATCCGCTACACCTGGATATGAGATTATGTCATTCTCTTGCTTGTCAGCATCCTCCAAGGCACAGATACATTTGAGATGAAGACATTAATATTGAAAATTGAGCTTCCAAAAGCTTATGTATAAATACAGTCACTGTATTAATTTCAGACATTTGGAAATTTGACTAGACTGTTAAAAAAGTTGATCAAAAAGATTGCTTCTAGTCAGAAACTGTGCTATCAAGTAAAGTTATGCTAATACAATTGAAGAAATACGAACAAGACCAATAAATATGGGCTATTAAGTATCATAATAAAAAAATCTGCTAATGGAACAAGAAATGAACAAAAAACACGTTGCTTTAAAAAAAGCTTCACTCTGTTCTCCTTAAAACTTCCAATCAGATCATCCAGATTAGCAATTGCAACTAATAGATTCCTTGGGTTAGAGACTCTCACAACTGATCTCAATAGCTACCAAATTCTAATTATTTTAGGATGCCTAGAAGTCCAACTCCAGCAGTAGTGCGCTGGTAGTAAAGCCGTCCAACCCAAAATTCAGATCTAGGACAAATCCAATGTTCCTTGGAAAGATCTTTGTCTCGCTCTCACAACAAATCATCAACACCTATTATACGAGTCTGGAGATGCTGAACAGACATACCTATTCACCCTTGGTTCTGCTGAGAGAGAATAACTGAAACATGAGCAAATTTCAGAGACAGTCAAGTGGCAAACAACGACTGCAAATCAGCTCACCAGAGAGCAACTGTATCCAACAATATTTACACATGCCTCTTTGTGCCTTGCAGAGGATGGTAACTAATGGGATAGGCATAAAAACTATTGGGATTAGCATAAAAATTGCAAGGGTTACCTATCCTTGTTTTGAATGAATTTGAAGGCATCATTTGTGAGGTTTGGTATTACAGGTTACACATGTATTTAAAGAAAAATTCGCAAAGCAGTAGTTTTAGCTGATTTTAATGCAATCAGTTACAGCCTAGAAGCTTCTTTTAGTTTGGGACAGCCCACAAACAATAAAAATCCCCAACTCTCTGATTCTCATTCTGAGAGTAAACACTTTATCAGTTTTTCCTAGCTTGCATCAGAACAGTCTGGCTATCAAATTACAATCCCTCACAGTATTGAAGCCAGCTCTAGTAAATAAGAAAAGCTGCTGAAATCAGACTTGCATCCTCTGGTTACAGTACTAAAATTGTTTCATGAAAGAGCAGCCCTTCACAGATGAATGTCTCTTAGGAAGTTGTGGAGCAAAAGTTTTCTAACAGATGAACTAGCATCCTCTACTGACTCATTAGAAATATCTTCTGCAACATTTGAGTTTTCTTTCATGACTCTTCACCTGAGTATTGGTTACAGTTGACTCCATTTGGTTCACAGTGGCTGATAATATCACACACTCAAAACTGTCCCTCTGCTGATCTGTGTTATAACATATAGAATGATAATCCATTTTAATTGACAATTCCTTTGTAAATAAAGCTACGCCACAAAATCAGAACACTGGGATTGTATAGAAGGGCAACAAATGACATAGGTTATTTACTGATTGATACTTCCCTATAGTAATAACACAAGTTTCCATTGGAGAACATCTGGAAACATTACAGTGCAATAGTTCCTCAAAATAATGAGGTCTATCAATCATTCGCATAACCACTGAATATGAAAGAGCTTAATGTTGTCTATAAAACAACCAGACTCGATGCTACTCGCTCATGACTGGTGATTTCACTTTGGCCAGGACAAACAGGTATCTGCAGAGCAGCTGCTGTAATCGTAATATAGAGTATCTTCTTTGAATGGATTAATCTGCCAAGACCAGAGAGTGCATGATACAGAAAATAGCTCACCAAAGAAAAGAACAAAGCCACAGCTACAAGATAAATAAGTCAAAGAGACTTAACAAGATTTATAGGAATTACCAAATCTTGAGCATGACTTCAACCATCCAAATGCTAACAAAAATCAGAGCCATTGTTTTTTTTTTGTTTGTTTTTATGTTTTTAAATTATGCCACTTCAAAGAACACATATAGGTGGTGTCATTATTAATTCTCTTAGTATAAACTAGCAAGACTAATGTGTAAAAAGGAGATGTTACGATATACAGTGTTGCGGACCCCCAAGGGTTCGAAACCAGAATCTAGTCCGTTCGCTGGCCGAGCCACGTGGGGAGTGATGACATGACCCAATATGAGTGCATCAGAGTCTCCGTTTATTATTCGTTAGTCACACATATATATAGATCGCAGCAAATGTGCGTCAGTGTGTAATTGGTTGAAGCATAGCAAAAAGCCCCCTACCTAAGAATACTATTGGTCGTGCATGTTTTCATACCATTCCACTGTCTTAATCGCTTCCCAGGCTAGCTACCCCCTTATCTTAACTGAAGCCTCAGTTTGTCTTCCTGCTTTGACAGCTTCAAGGTCTCATAGCCTGGGTTGTGCACACAGCGCACGAACTCACAGCCAGTATAATGAGCTAGTACTTTTCCATCTGTATCTCCTGCCAATTGTTAGGCCTGTTCTGCTAGTACAACTGTTCAAGAGACCCATGACCCCCTCAGCTGTGGAGCCACCCCTCAACAATACAGTAAGCAAAGACAGACCTGGAAAAAGAGAGTTGGAATTCAGTTTTGCGAGAACGTAGTGCTCAATAGTAGCAATGTTATTTCAGAAAAGAAAACCCAAATGCTTACATGAGTGCCTTGCACTATTCAATATAACCATTACTTAGTTCCGCAGAAAGGCATATTGAACTGTTAAGTCTTCCTAATTGATTTCTCTCTTCAGTGTGGCACAACAATCCTAGCCTACCACATTTCCTGCTCTCTGCCACACTGCAATATGTTCTAGTGAGCGTGAGCTGACTCTGTGGAAGAGAAATTAAGGAAAGGCAAGAGAGAGGAGAAACCTTAGTATAGATGACAAGGTGGGGGAAAATGACATAATGAGACATTCCTGAATTTGCAAAGACAAAATTCAGAGTTCACTGTGGTAGTTTAAGAGACTCTGCATTGCTTGGTTAAGTTAAAAAATATAAACACTTGGTTTGTTTTCCAGTTCAGAATTTTCTAATGTCTCTTGAAAAAAAGTGAATCCAATCTCAGATTTCACAGATTGAATCCTTGATCCAAAATATTGAGGCTTGGGCAACTAACATTCTGCACCTCTATCTGTCTGCAAGCAGGCAGCTTTGATATGATATCAAAGGTCTGAATTTTCCTTACAGCTATGACTAAGATAAATTATTTCAAATTGATGGAATGAAATGTAAATGGAGGCGCAGTTACTTGGTCCCAAATTATTACTGACTTATCTCTTTCCACATCTTTTTTCCAACAAAACTGATATAAGGCAAGTAATTCTCTCTTACTATCCAAAACACCATTTCAGATAAACTTTTTGCTGGGAAACTTGTGTTCAGGCAGCTTTCAAGTTCAGCACAAAGTCCATTACTATTTCAGTAGTATTTTCTCTATTACCTAGACTCTTCTTTTTTCATTAGATTTTCCTGTTTTATTTTTCTCTCTTTGTCTAGCTGGGGAAGAAAGAAATAGCTAGCCAATCACATTTCCACTTCAGAGTAGAGAAATCAAAGCCATATTCCTGTAGTGCTACCTCCCTCCCCTTCTATCCCAATAATTTACTCTTTTTTTTTCCAAAAGAGATATTTTAAGATGGCCATGGAAGAAAGCTATGCAAAGTACAAATGCCTAGGCAGGCAGAATGCTAGTGAATTACCTGGGTCATCAGCAGCAAAAATAGTTATCAATTTGTACATATTTTCACCCATTTTGTGGGTGAAAGAAGGATCTTCTTTTATCCATTTATACTACAACATATGCTCCACATCATCACTTAAAGGAAACCCAACCAGGACTATGACATGATATGTTTTCCAATTCATAACAGGCAGCACCTTGTGAGGCATGGTGTGGCTTGTATGAAAGCCAGCCCTGGACAACAAATAGCAACCATAGATCAAGAGCATTCCAGAATACAAATGTGAGGTTTTTGATTCAGTGTTTTCTTGCTACTAACAAGCAGCACAAGCATTTGTTGCTGTTACCCAAAGCCTGTGCTAGTAGAAGCCTTTATCTTTGAGAAACCCTTGCTAGGAAACTTTCATGTAACTTTCATGTATTGCCTGGAGGAGGCTTACTGCTCCCTTTTACTTCAGCCAGAGCAGAAGAAGCACTGAAAAGGGGTTCATTTCACATCAGCTCCACTTGCATCATCTGCCATGCTCACATCACCAGGTCAAGGACACAATTGCCTTAATATCAAACAAGAAAGAGCAACAAAAGCTTGCAAAAAGAAAAGTTGGTAAATATATCTGTTTCTCAAGCAAGAATCTGTTGTACTTCTACATGCACAGCAACTCAGTGCTTGGAAAGTAGCTATTTGTAAACATAGAGATGAATTAGACTCATTTTTCACTTTCAATACAAGACAGTTTTTCAAGACCAGATTGATGATAGGGGTGAATGCTGAGTCCGAGGCCAGATAGAATACTGTCCTTTCAGATCAATGTTGAAAAAAGATATTTTGCCAAACAAATAAACAGAGAGGGGAAAAAAGAAAGCAAGCCTAATTATACCAACCTTTCTAAGAAACACTTCCAAAAATACTTACTGGCCTTATCCGGAGTGGAAAGTTTCAGAAGAAGCACCAGAGGTGTTTTATTTTAGCTTGGCATGAGTAGTGAAATTATAGGAAGGATTTCTAAGTGTGGCAAATGCAGCTGCTTCTAAAAGACACATTTTTAAGGGTTCTACATAAACCCATAAAATCCCTGAGAAGCTTGTAAAGAGCTGGCATGGCTTCATTTGAATTTAAGAACTTTTTTATTTAAAGAGGCAGTTGGATCCTGTTGTAACAGAGCTCAAGGCAACACCATTAGGACAATAGTGGGAATACAGTGATCCATGGCTCCAAAGCATTGACAAATCCAAGCCTAGGCCCTCTGGAATTCCTACCAAATTACATCAATCCAAAGTTTTTAAATAAAAAGAGGAGGGTAACCTTTGCCAAGAATAGCCTCCCTTAGTTTTAGCAAATCACAGTTACCTTAAAGAAACAAGAAGAAACAAATCAGAAGCAAAAAATTAAATGCTAATAAAAGCCTGTCAGGCTCATGCTGTGAGTAAAAGTAATGTTCTTGTTGTGTGTGAATTTTGAGTAGGTAGAGAGATACCAAGGGTGCTTGTTAGTTTCAAACACACACTGGGATAGGCAGAAGTAACATTATATGGGCACTTTGATGAGTATTAATAGCTTTCACTCTGTATGAGGGAGGCAATACTGACAAGTGCAGGATTGAGAGGAAAGACTTCTACACCTGCAAAAATTGAGGTTTTCAGCATGAAAACACAAACAATGATGAATGTAAAACTGATATCTTCATTGCTGAAAATAATTCTGTTGTTTGTGATGTTGACACAACCAAAGACTGTTTCAGGAAGTACAATAAATACATCAGTTTTCTATCAAAGCCAGGTTTTGAGTGGATAAGCCACAGACTCCTGACCTTTAAGTGGAAAGTTTGTCCTTTGAATTTTTTGAAAGATAATGTTTTCTAGCAAAACAAATATTTAACCAAAATAATTTTGTGAACAAAATCCAGGCAGAAAGGCTGCAGTAGAGTAACAGATGTTAGCCTGGCCTTAGGAATGGCTGACAAGACACATGCCTATTTTACACTCACACTAGCGAAGTCCAAGAAAGTTTCATTGGATGTCCCAGTTCACATCAGAAATTCAGAGCATTTCTTTCACTTTCTCCTCAGCACACGTTTTGTGTTTTTTTCCCCATTATCTCACAGGAAAGCAGAAAGTCTGTTGCAAGATGGTTTAGGTCTGTTCTGCAGATCTACAAAGCACTTGCATCTAGCTTAAGAGAGAGATGAGTACTTAAAGTTTGAGAGGCTGCTGATGAAGGTGGGACTTTCCCAAGGTTCATTCAGCACTCCTTTCACATGTAAAAGGAGGTTGTGCACGTTTCAGAGATTTATCTCAGACCTGCACTCCTGCACAATGCAATAGAACCATTCATCCTAGTGTTTCGAATAAAGATGAAAAATGGTAATTCTTGAAAAATGTGAATGTCAATAAATGTCATCTCTGCAAAACACTATGACAATCATAGCTCCTGGACATAACATACTTCATTGAAAATACTCTCTTACATGAAACAAGAATATTTTAGATCAAAAATGTCAAGGAAGCACTAAAATTGTCACATTTTCACATAGGCTATGCAAAATGACCAATAAAAATCAAGATGCTTTCATCCAGTATAGATAAAAAGAAGCATTTCTGACAAGATTGCATTCAGAAACAAATTATGAAATAAGCACAGCATACCAAAGTGGGGTTCTTATCAGCAGCTAATATAATCAAGACAAAAAATAAATGTTTAACAGCTACATTTCCAGGTACACTTCAGTTATGCCTTTCATGGCATCAGGTCATTAAGAAGCTTGCCCTTCTAGCAACACATTCACAACATTGCTCATCAGCTAGTTTTGAATATAAACAGTTTCAACCTTCACACGTGATGAAAACAGAAAAAAATGTATATTCCTAGGGTACCAAAATTTTGATATCTCCCACTGTTTGCAGAGATCCAGCAAGCACCAGAGTTGGCTGAGTGATGGGGAGTCACTGACTATCCCTTATTTTGAGAATGCCTTGAGTTTCCATATTCTACAGCAATAAAACACTACATAATAATCAAGAGTAATCTGCACACCACCTCATTTTTTTTTTTCTTAAAAGCAGAGAGAACAAGATAAATTAATCTTCAATAAATTCATAAGCATGTGTTTCATTCTGAGAGCCCCTTCAACAGTAAGGATGATGACTAACTCAGATTAGGCATAACTGAACGACTGCAACCCCAGAGGGCTTTCCAAACTTTTTGCTTCTAATAACAGTGTAATTTTTCCCCTTAAAATTATGTTTCTTCAGGCACAGGATGAGCAGTCTAGGTATATTTTATTCTAACACTCAATTCCCAAATCACTGGCTTCATTTTCAGCCTATTGGTTAGAGAATTAACCCCCTGGTTTTCTTCAGAACAGATAATAAGTAAATGTTCATACAATAGTGGTAAAGATAACCAATTTCTCAGACTCTGCCAAAATGAAATATGTCTGCAATATAGTATTTTCTAGGTCCTTTTTTATCTTGTGTCTATCTGAAGCATCAGCTTTCTTCACTGTTTTGTTTCACAGTAGAGAGACTGCCAAGATTCATCATTTCCTGCTTAAGCAGCAATCTAAACCAGACCTTTTAATCAGATTCTCTATTGTGAATCCTTTTCCCTTGCACTTTTACCTAAGATTCATGTGCCCTCTGAATTAGAGAATTGGTGGTTTATTACCGTTTTCTCTTCCCACATTCAAACATGATTTAAAGGCGAGTATACATTAAAAAAAAAAAGAAAGAAAGATTATACTTGAGGCTAGATGAGGGCACTAACTAAAATTAAGTCAGTTTTTAGCTATAAATTTCTAGGTAAGGTTGGGTTCAAACCACCAATTTGATACAGAAATTATCAGTCACAGATAAAAAAGTCCAATATTTCACACAAAAGTATTTTAAAAATTAGGTGCACATATTTCAGAGAGCCTTTTGCCCAAATCATCACCTCTTCACAATTAAGAAATTACTGAAAAAAATGTGATTTCCCCATAGATTTTTCTTACAAGAACTATCAAGAAAGATAAAAAAAACAAATGTAGTTACTCAAAGTCCCAAGCAGCAGATTTTCTTTTACTATTAATTCTTGGACACAAGAAGAAGAGATTTTCTGTATTCAACACACAATTAATTTTAACAACAACAACAAAAAAAATGGAATAATGAAACAGTTTTGTAGGTTATACAGCTTGGAAGAAGTGCTACTTGTTATACGGTGATGACAACAGGGAAGGCTTCTATGACTCTCATTGGCAACACAGAAAATCTTTGTGCACCACAGACTCAATTCTATATTTTCATAATACTCTTGCTAGCTCACCAGAGAAAGAAAACAAGATGATAATTGTATGTTTTCAAAACCTAATTTTGCTGAATACCTTCATTGTGCATTTATGAATAAGCAACAGTTTTTACGCTGAAACCTCTCAAGCTGATGCTCAGTGGCTACTAAATGCTTTTTGAACTATGGCCTTCTTGGTCATAATCGTTTTGGGAAAAGTACAAAAATACTAAACCTCGTGTTTTCTCCTCACCCCTTTTCCCACAGTTTATTAGCAATTAGTGTTTTAAACCATTCAGACTTGTATGTTACACTCTAGAAGCACCCTGCATCCGGCCCCATAACAGAACCCACAGCAGCAGCAGGCTGTATGTTACCAGGGGCATGGCAGGGACATGAGACCAAAAAGAGGAACAGGAGAGGGGCTGGTCACTCACAGGCTGATAAATATGCCATCAGAAATCATACAATTACATAAATGATATTGATTTCAAAAGAGCATAGTTCCTTTTTTTTTTTTTCCTTTCTTAACACCCTAGCCCCTCAACATTTTCTTGCAAGAGAAGAAAGCAGACCTCTTCTAGAAATCTGCCTTTCTCATCTGTTTAAACTGAATTGTCAGTTTCTACTGCTCATTCTTCACTGGAAGTAACTATACTACCCTTAGGGTATCTTGCGTTACTTCAATACTGTTTGGACATCACAATTGGAAAAGCATTAACATAAAGAAAATAATAAGACATGGGTGGTTAAACTAGAAATCCTTATCTACATCTAAATACAATCTCCGTAAGAGAAAGGATATACTAAAATATTACAGCCAAATTCAGTTCTTTTTCCCGTTTTCATATTAAGAAACAGAAAATCTTTTTAAGGTGATTACATCATAAAATAATCCAATATATAGGATTAGTGTCAAAACGGGTTATTAGAAATAAAAGTGTAATGTAGCAAATGGTCTGTAAATGCATCTTTTCTTTTTCATGTTATAGTCCAAACACATGCTTGAAAAACTAATCCCATGTTCTGCAAGGTGAATGAGAAAATAATACATTGATTAAAAAAAATCGTTCTCTCGCTGGTAAATGAATGTAGAACATCCCCACAGTTCAATATATCTCTATTAGTATCAGCTGGCAAAAACTGTTTTCACATCACAATCTGTATAAATCCGCAGAAATCCCACTGAAATTACAGCTTTAACAGTGAGTAATCTAGCCCAGATCCACTCACTTGCTATATACAGTAACAATTATATCTGAAAGATGGTTAAGACAGGCCATTATTTTGGTCTCCTAGTCTTCATTAAGTATTCTTACAGATGTTGTTCATTTGAATATTTTTACTGGGTTACCCCCAGAAGATCCTGAAACCATATTTTGGAAGTGTCTAGAAAAATTACTCAATTGTGAGGTAATTATATAAGCAAATTTTATCCACCTTGTGAAAAAGATTTATTTGACCAAAAAGATAGATGACTCTGGTAGGATTAGCTTAATATGTCAAATACATCAAAATGTCTAGAAGGATCTGTAGGACTGAGAATAGAAGTTACCTGCTTGCAATTCCAAGACTGCAGTACCATCCGTGAAGAATTACCTAAAATCAATACTTTGTTTGGTGATGAAAGATCTTAAATTTGCTAAAGCAGATAGTACCTTGAAAACCAGTCTCTTCTATGGTATTTGTCCTTCTGTCAGGTAGAAGATCTTAGTCATGTCATGCTGATCTCTTGTTGTCTCATGAATACAAGTATTTTTCTATAGAAAGCAACATGGAATTAACAATGCCACATCCTTTAAGATGCTGGATGGATCACCAGGATGCATACAGCTCCCAGTAATGAGCACAGGTCAAAAATAGTTCATATGACTACACTTTCTTGGCCTACAAGATGCCTCATAAAAGACACATGCAATAAGGGGAGCTGACCAGAAGTTGCCTGCAAAGCAACTGAATAAATCATTTGATTCGGTATTAATGACTGCTGAAGAAAAGAACAGAAAGCCCCTAAGAAAGGTCACCTCTGGGAAAATCACAACCTGAATCTCCCCTATCTCGATGACTGTGGAGTTTGTAGGCTTACAGAATTATGACGTCTTAATTGTAACATAAGTAGCTCAATATGAACACACTGTACACATGAACATTGCACAATTACAATGAAAGCTGATACGTTAATTCCTTTAAAAATAGTAAGAGAGAAGTCTGCGAAGCTACCTAGGCTTTGACAGGCTCCTGTATTGCAGCCTTCCTACAACTCCCACAGGCAGAGTACACATTCAAAATACTGCTCTTCACTGTAAGTGATTCAAATTAGGAAAGATAAGGGAGTCAGTAGTGATATTAAGAAGGATGGCAAAGCTAAGCTGTAGGCAAAGCTCCAGTCCATATTAAATGGAAAGCAAAAGTCTCTAAAATAAAGATATTCATTAAGACACTCTAGCACAAAATCCTCCTAAGGATTATTAACAAGCAGTTTAATAAAAGCTATGCACAAGTATATAGTGCCTGTTTGTATTGCTTTTTATTAGTATTTCTCTAAACAAAAAGCCAGTATAGTGAACATTTACACCGGCACTCAGGAAAACCTGAAAGACTGTCTCTGTAACATGGTCGAATTTGTCAGATTATGAGGTAGTAAATATTTTAAGACTCCACAGGGGTAGGGTAGGCTACTCTGTGGTATTCACCTTTTTGTTTCCATGGCATAGATTCTTTTCTGAGATGTCATCCTACAAAGGTCTTTGAACTTGCAGCTAACTGTCTTCCAGAAGCCTGTTCCTGTGGAAGAAACTGGAATATTTTCCTCTGGACCATTTTACTCCTTTGGATGGCCTTGCATGTGTAACCAGACAGGTATATAAATAAAGCTTCATGTAAGATTCAAAACCCATTCACCATTACTTACTGCACTACAGGATTTTTGAGCAAGTCCCCAGAGAACGTGAAACCACCTAGACTGCTCCAGGATTTGTACACTGACAGAATTGTTTCAGCTCAGCTTAACTCGCTGTCTTTGACCTTTGTCACCAAAACCACCTCCCATCATATATGCAATCCTCTATCTTCTCTCCTCCTGTTCAAAGTATTTTTGAATCTCCTCTACCCTGCCTCACAACATCTGGCTCCTTTGTTCTGCTTTTATTAGTTTTCCACTACTTCAAACTTTCTGCCTTAGGACAGGAAGAATAAAACCTGGGTCTCTCAGCCTGCTGTCACTAATTCCAGCTCAATTTCCAAAAGGTATCCATGCAAGGAATGTAGTGAAACCCTGGTCATAAGCAGCAGAAACAAGTTTGAAAGAGATTTAAAAAAAAAAAAAAGTCAAATAAAAAATTAAGAAGTCTTATGACACAGTTCAGCCAACTAGAATACATTAGCTACACACAGATTCTGCAAAGTTATCAGAATCATAAGTACTCTTACTTGGAAAAATTCAGCCCAAAAATGTTTGTGCACCCTTGAGAAATGCCACTGCTCTTCGCCCCCAAGTTTATGGAAGCTT
This sequence comes from Gallus gallus, assembly GCF_016699485.2. Lineage (NCBI taxonomy): Eukaryota > Metazoa > Chordata > Aves > Galliformes > Phasianidae > Gallus > Gallus gallus. The sequence goes on along the minus strand of NC_052535.1, from coordinate 37,727,690 downwards.
TATCTATGAGGGTATGGATTAACACAAATTCATAAATAATGAATAGTGAGAGGCATTGCTTGAAATGCTCTCGCTGCGGTTTCAAAACAAGGAACAAAATGATACATAAATAAACATCCAAGACTTTCACTTAAATGGAACACAAAATTGAAAAATGTCAACATTTATTATTATTTGCAACAAATGGATCAATCACCTCTCGATGAAATTCTTGTAAAGCTTAGGGGAAATTGACTTATTGTAACTTTTGTGCTTCTTCCTCCATTTTACGGAACATGGAAACATCTGCATATGCTTCAAGCAAAAAAATACTAAAGACTTTTTTTTGCTGAAAAATCAATCCATGTGGATTCAAGAAAAACACATACATGCAGAATGTATTTCAGATCAGCTGTAAGGCAGTCCGCTACATAGAAACAGATATATTTCTGCAGGCACACACCTCTATTAATGTCAGTGTGACATCAAACTAGATATAAAAGGACCTAGCTCAGTTTCAGACTAGTACAGCTATAGAATATCACCAAATCAAGCACAAGTTACTGGCTGTGATGCCGGAATGTGGACAGAGATGAACTCTTACATACAGAGTATCCAATTTGCTTCCCTAAAATGCACGTGGAAGAAATATCTTTTAATGCAATATATTATTGCTGCATATTAAAAACATTTCCAGCATTTACAATATAATGCAACTATAATGAACCCATCACCTTTAAACAATCTGAATATATGGGCAATGCTGTATGGAACCTAAGTTCCCTGTAGAATAAAATACATCTGCCAAATGGTCTTAGCTCTCTTCCTATTCTCTCAATACCTGGGGAAACATGATTGTGAAAGAGCTAGAGGTGTTCAGCAAAACTCACAGGGCATTAAGCAGAAAAATTCCATAGAAATTCAGTGGGAAATAGCTTCTTGATTCCCTCCAAAATACTTCCAAAGATTCAGGCATAATTATAACAGTGCCAAAACATCTTCAGGTGTCACGGTATTTGTTCTAGTTGTAGTAGTTGGTTGACTAGTAATAACTGACATCAGTATAAAAGTTTGGGGCCAAAACCAGCAACACACAGGTAACGGTACGTAGGTATATATAGGTAACATCATTAAAAAACTGGAAAAGCACATACACCCCTTATTGTCAGTTAAGAATTACATGGGTACTCAATAATATTGACATAATTCTCAAAATGCATGACTACATGTATATATTCTCATCATCATTAGACAGCTTCAGTATTTACAGCACATAAAGAAGAGTAACCTCTGAAACAAAAATTTCTGTGCATTTTCCAAAATATGTCCTAAAACCCGCAAATCTGTAGATCTGTAGAAATGGTTGTGGGTTGTTTTTTTTTTTTTTTTTCTCATCTCTAAGAGGAGAAAAACATAACTTCAGGAAAAAAAAAAAGCTTTTTTTTTTTTTTTTTAACAATAAGAAAACTGTTTGGGGCCAAATACACTTATTGTTAATGAAAGAGCAGAGAATGAAGTGTCAAATAGATTAGATGTTTTACAGAGCAACATAAGGTAGACAAATGAATATATTCTGAATTATATAGACCACAACCGGTTCACTACCATTTCAGTGTTCAGACAATATCTGAAGAATAAAAGACTGGAAATCATGTGACTGGACTGATAAACTACACTTCAAAATCTACATTTCTGAAGTGATGACTGAAAATTAATAAGGATTGCTAGAGCTGGGCACAAGCAGTTATGGTGCACTACTGTATGGGAACTGTTGAGTCATGGCCTGAACCACTGATTGATCACCTGAGGCAAGCACTGGGTCAGCCCTGGGAGCTCAGATGAAGGCAATTCACCTGTGTGACCGGAAGGGATGGAGCCAGGCCCCACCTCTTCTAGACCCCATTTAAGGGCAGACTGCCACTGGGGAATTGTCTCTGGTTGGAGATCTCTCACTTGTGGAGTTTTTCCTCCGCGAGCCTAGATACTCAGAGATGGGTTTAGAGGACTCCTGTTTGTCCTTTTGCCATTCCACTCCTGTACTGCCTTTCCACTGCACTAATCTTTCTGACTGTAACAACTATTTATACCTCTGTTTCTGTAAGTTCCCTGCTCCCTTCTTTGTAACAAAACTCGTTCTTTTTAGGAACTAGCTACAATTAGTTAATTAAAAAGATTATAAAAATATAAATTGCTAAATTATGAAGAACTCATGTTCTTTCTCCCTCTGAAAAGAGAACACTTCCTGACTATCAGTAGCATTTTTTTATATGCCAAGTTTAATATAATTTTTAATCACTGAGATTTCTGCTGTTTTTTGCCTTGCTACCTACCCATCTGGGGGCTGGGGAAGAGGAAACAAAGAGTAGTAATGGATGAAAACTAGAATAGTGCTAAATAGTGACAAACTGATGACTTTTTTTAATAGGAGAACAGAAGGAATGAAGAATTTTGATCAGACATGATTAAACTTAAAAAAAAATAAAACAACACCTGCCCCACTCCTTCCATCTTGGAAGAGGCTTCCTTCTTCATTAACATTTTTAAATTAAAACAAAAGAACTAGATATTAAACTCATCCAAAATAAAGTATTACTTTCAGAATACTCTGAAGAGAAGTAAAAGAGTAAAGTTCTGATGTGAGCTTTCTCTCTCCTCTTGACTTCCTGCTGGTTTGGAGAACAAATTCTGAAGTTTGACCACCAATTTTGAATGCAAGTGGCACAGGCTGACCCACATTGGTCTTGATAATGCTACTGTGTATTCTTTAGTGAACAAAGTGCAGAGGCTGACAATGCACGGATGGTCTTGGGTGAACACAAATAGATACACAAGTCTACATGAAAACATTTGACCTAGTATTCACAACGTGGTATGATGAAATATGTTTTATATTTCCTTTCTTCGCAGGAATATGGCTGTAAGATCACGTTACTAAACATAACTATATAACCGCTACACTACGTAAATGCTATTTTTCACATTAACAGCATCAACAGAAAGGTATATTGCAGCCCAAAGACTGTAGAAATGTACAAAATCCCAAATGATGCTTTTATTTTATCCACAATGCTATTTAATAAACCTGCTATTAGGTAATTTTCATTGTCTGCCTCTAGTCTGTATTGGTACTTAAAGTACAACCTTGGCCATTAAGAAATAACATAACAGAAGAAAGTTATCAACCAAGGGAGTAAAGCATTTATATAAAGATATTATGATTGCAAACTAAATTGTTTGATTGGAGGTGCTTTATAGCTAGGAGTTACAATTATTAATAGCTTAAAGCTAACTTTATAAATAAATAGATCTGTTAGGAAAATGTGATAAGATAACAAAAGCTCATTTCATTTTCTTTTCATTGGTGCTTTGTCTGTGAGGCAGGAAGCTTAACAAGAAAGTGTCTATTTGAGCCCATTCAGCTCTTTAATCTTGTGTTGCAATAGGATTGAAAACTGTTAAGACAGATTTTTTTTTTGTTTTACTTACGAAAACGAATTTAATGCATTTTTTTCTTATTCCTGTAGGCTTAGATCCCACAACTACCTGAGAAATCAATGGAAGACTGACAGTAAGTAAACTGAAATTACAGAACTGTGGAGGTTTTTTCTAACCTTAATGACTCTAAGATCATCTAATCCAACTGTGAAAGTTGAAGGTTGTATCAGATCCCAGATCAACGACTTCAACTCATTTTTAGATAGATTAAGAGAAAATCGTTGCCTTAGAATTTAGTTTCATATCACATTTTAATGTCATGGCTTACGTACATCAAAATACTAAACTCATCCATATTACACTGTAGCAGGTTATTTGCAGTTTAAAAATATTGGATTGTAGTATCAGTCCCCAAATTAAGCACGAGTGTCCTAGCATTTACAGTCACCAACACCTGATACAGCAATAAGCAATCAGAAGTCCTGAGAAAAGTACATGTAGAATAATCAGCTGCCTGTGAGAAGGGCCAGATCTCTGCATCTGCTCCTTTCTGTCTCATCCCTAAAGACAGAATCCAAGATTAGGAGCTATGCTGGACAGATTTTTTACATGCTAAATTTATTTTTTTCCTCTCTTGTACTCAGATAAACTTTCCAACCAGAAAACTCTTAGAATCTCTGAGACAGGGAACAAAACTTCTACGGTTACTAAAATCAGTTCAGATAATTCTGCTTTTTTTTTGTTGGTGTTGTTATCTAAAACATCCAATTTGTTTTCCACTCACTAAATTTCTGTCTTCCATGACTTATTAAATGGTGGAGTTCCCAACCACATGTTATGTTGGTATTCTTTCCATCAATTTTGAATCTGCTTTCTTGAAATTTCATGAATGTTTCCATGCTGCACTACACTCTCTGAACATTTTTAATTTAATTGCTGCAGTTCTTTTTAGCATCTTGTCTATAGGAAACAATCCTAGCCTTTTCATTTTGATTTTATACTGGCACGAGCAATTTTCTACAGGGTAACTAGCACAAGGCATTAGTCTAAATGATACAGCTTAGTAGGTTCCCATGCAGACTTTTAATGTTTTCCATGTGATCCTTCACTCTTTACGTTCTAGCGTACAGTTGCAAACACAGCTACATACTAGGCTGTCTATAGTAACATATTTATCAATCTAGGTCAGTCAACACAAGTTATTAGTGTACATAATGAATGCAACTACATTTTACCCTAAATCTTTGGACAACATAAAAATACTCAGTATCCTAGCAGATTCATTGATGAATCCACATATGTCTAAATTTCCTTCTTTATTTCTTCAGAAGCTCCTTTTTACCACTATGTAAGGTACCACTACTCTCTACCTGATGATCTGTCATGAACCTCAGCTGAAAAAACATGCTGTCAAACTACTACACTGAATATAAATCCATTAAAGGTGTGTACTTGGAAAGGGAAAGGATAGCCATTTAAATTCTATCTCTAGGCTGTAAATTCCTAAATAAAAGTAGAAGTGTGTTATGAAATAAAGCTGCTCCAGAAGTCAGAATAGCTGAATCAAAGAAGTAATAGGACTGTGTTCCCTTTGCACTGGAAATATTCAGACTAGGAGCACTCGAGGAACGAAAGAGAATGATTTGTGCCACTCAGGATTTTTTCCTTTGTCAAAGAAATTCCTCAGGAGCCTTTGTCATTGTGTTTGCAGATTCTCTGTGACAGGGCAACTAAACAAAGCATCGGAAATTGATGAAAGCAAAGGAAATTGATGAACAAATCAAAACCCAGTACAAACAGGGAAGACCAGCTTGTTCCTCAGCTGCTGCAACCTGGAAAAGCTACTTGGAAAAGGGGTTCTGACTTGACATTAAGGAGGTGTAAAATGAAGACATCTTTCTAGAGCTCAGGGAGGGACAAAAAAGAGAAACAAAAGGAATTAGTGCTGAGTCTAGTCTCCAGAGTCATGGACCACCATGCAAGAAATGCTTTGTACAAGGATGAAAACAAGTCATATGTTGCACAACCTGCAGTGTTCTTAAGTAGTGATCAATGAAAGTTCTGGGCTGGATCTGATAACTGTGAGATCTCTATATTATTGCAACAGTGAGTCTTAGAAACATTTGAGGAAAAGCCATGAAGAAAGGGAGAAAGGAGCTGCAAGTCTCACTGTAAGTCTCACTCCAGCTGCTAAAACTAGCTCTCACAAACGAGCAGCTGTATGGAGACAGAATTTTTGAGTGACCTTTAGGGATCACTCCTATAACCACAAATGCTATTTTTATATCCTCACCAAAGCAAAAATAAGTCTACTAATAGACTTTTTTTCTTTACCCTAAGAGCATATGCAGCTAGGCTTGAGATGTGCTGCAACTGCTGCTTCTAGAGCTATGTCCTGTTCCTGTCCTTCCATAACTGTTCCTTCACGCTAACAGTCATTAACTATTCAGCTCAATTTCAAGTAAACGTTACTACTACAAGCATAGAGCTGTCCAAAATCAGGCCATTTGTTTCAGAAATTAAGTATGAATAAACCATAAAGTCTATCTTGAGACCATAACTTTTTCAGCATATTTAATGAGAGGTGGGCCTAGGTAGCAACAAGACCTTGATTTCTAGATTGATTTCTACACAAGTATTTGTCACAGAGCATTCAGACATATATTGAAATTAAACATTTATTAGGGTTTCTTTTGTAAGTAACCTCAGGTTTTGGTATCTTTTAGCAATTTACCAGAAATATGATATTTCAATGAATATTAGGAATCCCTCTGGTAAAGTGCACTGTACTGTCACTACTTTACATGTTATGAAACATACGAAAAGTAATTTCACAGACTAAAAGTAACAAAAGTCACATTGCTTTATCAGAGTAGAGAAATGCCTCCCTGACAGATGCATTTATTAATGTAATACAAAGACTGTGACAACATTAACTATTAGGGAGAAGCTCAGGCTTGAAAATTGTTCAAGTGCTAGGCAAATAAGCTTGTAACCCTGTATTTTCTCCCTGTGACAAATTTCCCACTGACTTCAGGGCACGATTCTTTTACCCCCGAATAAGGAGGAGAACCCTCCCTAAGACAGACACTACAATACAAGGCTTTTTGAACAATTTCTCTGGTATCTAGCATATGCTAATAGAGGTGACCCTAGATTGTTCACCAAAGTAATCCATCTTGGAAGGTTTAGCTCTATGTAGATATTATACTGTTGGGTTTTTTTGAAATTTGATATATAGGAGCCCTGTGATATTATCAAGTTACAATTCATTTGTTCTTTATTTATATATACACACATACTTTTTTTTTTTTACTTTATGTACAAATGTTTTTAAGAATTCATAATTATAGCTACTTATGCTGCACAACTAACCCTATGCACATTCGAGTGACAATAGAAAAGATCATATTTTCTAGTGAATTAAAAGTCATAACTTTCAAGGATGACAAATTATTGAAAGTTTTTACTCTAATGTACTTCATGTGTGTGCAGGAAATAAGTAAGAAAAAAATCAAGCATCCACACCCTTCCCTCAAACCAGGCTCAGCAAGCAAGGATCTCTAAAAGTGGAGTAACACCCCAAACGTCAGAATCTTTGCCAAACACTGCTGAGCAGCAACACTCAAGCATTTTAGTGGGAAAAGAGGTGATAACAAATGACATGTGGAACAACATCTATTGCTGCTTTGGAATATTTGCGGTGAATTGCAGATAACTTGGAAAGTAGGCCTTGATGCTCCGTACATCCAAGTCACATTCTTATCTCTTCCATTTTAACCTTACTGCTCCACTGAGTTATGAACCTTTCAGCTGGTCACATATTGTTTACTTAACACAGCCTGGACTGCTCACTTGTGTAATTTAATAAAATAGAGCACAATACCTTACTAGAAAATACCAGAGGTCATACAACCTGCTCGTGCTTTTTAAACATAATGGACGTGATCAGATGGAAAAGACTCCCATCCATACTGAAGACCTAGACGAAATAGCTTAAAAATCCATTTGCAAAGCAAAGCTCACATCAAAGAAGAAAAAAGACAGAAAATAATTGCAGAAAAAAAGATAAAAATGAAAACTCACCACCATTAGCCACTTGGTTTCTGGGTGTTGTTCTCTTTTCCTGTGAAAACAAAAGCATCATGTCAGACACCTGACTTGAATCTGCTACACAAAATATTCAATGATTAAATGTCTTGCTATCCATCTGTCTCCAATTTAGTGTACTGCTTCCCTCCACATTATTCTAAAACAGCTGGAGAATTATGTTATCCATGGCCCAATGCTGCTAAGCTGGACCAAGCCATTACAGCCAAAGATCTGACCAGTTAGCATTCTCAGATGAATATTTTCAGTTCCAGCTCTTTTATTCAGACTTCAGATGATGCATCTTTGAGTCTTTCTTGCAAAAGAGCTGTTTCTTAGTATTATACTGTCAACAGAATGACAGTATCTAATAAAAATCTACAATAATATGAATATTTTCAACAAACAAATTTAGTGCTGCAAAACAGGAGATTGGTTGTGCCCTATTTTGTTCCTTTTCTGCCATATTATGTAACACAGAAGACCAAGAAGCCAGAAGTAATAAGACAGTTGAAAAATTCCATGTCTTTAGAATTCTGTAGGATACTACCTAACTGACCAACTATGACCACATTTTTACATACACTCATTCATTTTCTAATAGATATGTTTGAATAATCAATGAAGTAAAAAAGGCTAGCTGCAATAGAGTTTTGATAGGTAAAATTGGGAAACGACAGTAAAATCTAAATTTCAAATAAGCCATAATTTATTGAACAGTGTATATAGAGTTTGTATACATGTATTGATATACAAAAGCTCAGCAGTGAAAAATCACTATCACGTTTAATAAAAGATTCTAATCACGAAGGAGGGGGGGGAGGGAGGATGTTTCTTTCTCGGATACAGAAAGGAAAACAAGTTACACAAGTTTTCCTGGATGCAACTTTACACTACAATCCTTATTTTGGTTTAAATGCAAATTTTATGATCTACTTCCAGCTGCCTAAAATCTATAAATAAAAAAAAAAAAGAAAGAAAAAAAAAACCAAAACCACATGGAACACCAATCACAAAATGAAATAAAGATTTCTTTTATCCTGAGATATATTTTGTGTATAATAAAAATGTATTGTAAAAATTGTACACTGAGAGAATAACTCTTCTAGTCTTGGTAAAATGTTAGCTGCTCAACTTCCCATACGGATCAGCATCACCCATCTGATTTTGTACAAATACGTCATTTCACGTTTTCTTTATATTTTTTCTACCATTGTTATTTATCCCAGTTACTGTGATCCTTAGTTATCCTATTTTTCCACAGGTATCTCAACAGATTATTTTGAGGAAAACATGTACTGGGCTATATAGCTGGAGATCCAGGCTCAAAGAGTGGATGGAATTGAAATTTTTGGTCACAAATGTGACTGAAAGATGAACTGGAGGGAGGAATACAAGTACCAGTAAGTACATCAAGAATTAGATGTAGCTCAGCATTATATGCATTTACATTTTCAGCAATGCATTTTCAAGATATGGGAAACTTCTCAATAGAATAAACTCACATCTAAAGAGAGAAATCCTGCTTTACAAGATGATTTATCATCAACTGACATTTTAATTTTTGTGAGTGGATTCCATAATAAGCAGACTCACTGACATTTATAATTGTGAATACTACCCAACCTATGAGGTTTTGTGTATATGTACAAGGAGGATAGTGTGTAGAACTGGAAAAGACTGTAGGAAATTGTTCCGTTTCCATTCCTTGCGGTGTTAGAGAACTGGCAGAATCTGTAGTGAATATTTTAGGTATCGCCTACCTTGTTGTGGAATACAGGAATAAATGGATTACAGTTTGATATGGTTTTTTAGCCCTAATTTCTATAATAGCAGTAATAGAGAAAACACTTCAACATCTGTATTCTGAGCATTGATGTTAGCATTGGCAGCACAGCCTGAACATATAGTAGAATCTGAAGCATGCCAATTCTCCTAGCAGCATTAACACAAGTAATATCTGTTTTATTGGTATTGATATTGACTGAAGTAGAAAGATCAATGATAAAAACTGACCCCTTTGCTTGTCCGTCAGTAACATACCCATTTTCTACTCCAGAGACCCTCATGGCACATCTAGATTAGGACCTTGCCTGAACTTGGCATTTATCTGTTACCACCATGTGTTTTTCCCCCACGCATATCATACTTCAACACATACAAGACTATTAGAAAATGCGGTTCTGCTATTACAGTTTGAGTCCATCCTACTGAGTAGACCCATCCTGCTCAGAGCACAGAACCCAGGAACAATTCTCCCTCATAGGAGACCTCTAGCATAGAGTCCTTCTTGGGCATCTGGAGCCTATTCATGGGAGTGTTCTCAGAATCCCTCCACCCTCCACATTTCCAGCAGTTTCCCTGGAGTAATTACAAACAACCTAGTCATACACAAGATAAATAATCCCCAGTTCAATCACTGAACAATTACTGTTGCAATAACCAAGCAAAAGAAAAGATTTGTAAACAATAATATCCAAATCCCAGGAGATAAAAAGAAGGCAAACATCAGATAAGCTCATCAGACTCATTCCCTACTCAGTGAAGCATTAACATTTGTTCTTGGCTTTTCATTAATCATATGCTCTGATGTACATTTATCCAAGTGTATTTTCTTCCTGCAGCTCTGAATGTAGTATAACTTTAGTAATGGAAAAGTAGAGACATTCCTAATAAGTGAAGTGTCAATTTTTCCTGAGTATTCAAGAGTCATATCTGTACATAATATAATAAGTCTCTTGAAAAAAAAAAAAAAAGAAACAGAGCAAAACAACAGCTGCAAGGACAACAACGCTTTTGGAGTTAAGCCACTGTAAATGTCTTTATTTTGCTGAAAATCTTTTGATGAATCATTACTCATTTTAACTGCCAGTGGCTCTGATTAAAGTGATGCACCTCGAACAGCAAAGTTAATCTACAGCTTTTCATCAAGGATGAAATATTTTAAAATAAACCTAAGGTGTATCTTTTATGTCAGTCATTTGCTAGAGGTTAATAAAAACATTAAGGAATAAAGGTAGGCAAACATCACAGTAGTAAGAATTTTTTTTCTGATGAATTGAAATACTGTAATTTCCACAGTTATGAAGTGTTATTCAATCAAACTGGAACACCACATAATCCAACATAACGCCATGAATAAGCTAAAGGAACAAATAAATAACTAGAGGTTGTTACAGATCACTCAAGTAATCTAGGCCATTTGACTAAGGAAGCATTATAATGCAAAAATTATAAACAGATGACTTTTTCCAGCTACAAGGGTGGTAAACAAGGTCATCTACTATATTGCAGATTAAAATAGATTCTTTAAAAAAAAAATAGAGACTCTTAAAAACGCATGTGGATTCTTCTTATCCAATGGAATGATGCAATATTAATTATTTAAAAACAAAAATAAACCAACAAAGAGAAACCTAACCCACAAAGAAAAAGTAAGTTATTCAAACTACAGCAAAGTTTCTGGTAAGATTTTATTAGAAAAGCCTCATGTGGGCACTCTTTTGATTTCATTTTCCATGGTTGACCTGCAATTTCATATTGCAGGCGAGTAATCAGAAATATAAGTTTTCATCTACAAAAATATTGTTTGTTACCCTTTCTACCTATAGGATTTATATGTAGGTAGTTACTTGTATATAATTGCTCAATATTATCCAACCAAAAAAAAGATCATTTTATTCATTTAAAAAATCCAAATTAAGCAAATCACACACTAATTAGTGAAAACTCAAAGAGAAACAATAACTAAACATGACAGTAGGAAGGATGTACTTAGATCTAGCTTTTAGAGATGTGAAACGTAAAAATATTCACTTAGCTTCCAAAACATCTCACAGAGCAGACTCTGGGCACTACACAGAGCTTAATACCAAATACACAACATTTCATACAGGTAACCACAGAACAGAAATGTCATTCAAAACTGCTAGCATTCATGTTAGCAAGTTCTAAAGTAGACAGCTAGAAAAAGAATTTTAGAAAGGCAACAAAGTTGTCCTTTTCTACAAATTCAAGATAGATTCCCCAGTGAGTTCTTCCTGGTGCAGCCAGAGTTCCAGCAAAGAGGAGGGAATCTGGAGGATAGACCACCATCCTGAAAGCTGGAATGAGATGAAAGATGATAGGCGTGTGAAATTGAAAAGGCAGAGAGGAGGGTAGCAGTCAATGAATACAACAGTATACACTCTTGGCTTTTCTCTCTCAGATATCGTCTTCACTTTCTGTCATAAGCCCATGTTTTAAACAATTGCACAAACTAACACTGCTGTATTTTATGCAAGAAGAACCAATGTCCAGCAGAGAACATAAAAACGTCCTGACTCAGAAGCTGAAATGTCTTTTTAATGTTGTGCTCCGATCCTCTGACCTTCCATCCCTTTCAAATGAGCCTTTATGCTTCTAGGACAGCTCTATTTGGCCCATGAAAAGTTTACAGGCATTGGTATTTGTCACTTAAAAGTAATATTCAGTTGATGTTTTAAAGCATTCCAAATTGTCTCCTTCATTGTTGGAGCTATCACAGAATACATGTGATCAAGGTATACCAAGAGAAAGCACTGGGTCTGAACCAAAGTACCCATGTTCCCTGTGCTATTGCTTTCTCCTACAGGAAGAAACAGAAGACAGACAAGAAGAGAAACTAGTAACATCTCTGACCTACAACATTGGGAATTGCTTTGTTCCCATTCCCTGCTCTCACAGTCTCTTATGGCTTCTCTGCATCTCTTCCTTCTCTTCACGAGGCTATCAAAAATAGGACCTTGTTATCTCTAGGCATTTGGGAGGATAAATACAAGAAAACTTGCATGTTAATTAATAAAGCATTTGGGAACCAAATTTGCATTTCCTAACAGTGAGCTACATTTTGTAAGGATTATTTCTTACCCTAAGCAGGTTGTTTCAAATAGCTGTGCCCTGCAATAGGCTCCAGAAGAGTGCCTCTGTTTTTGTTCCTAAACACACTTTGTGTGTTCTGGAGAAGAACAACTAAGAAATGTTTTCTTATTAATAGTTTCCATTTGATCTGCCATCATTAATTGAAGAACACACTATTTCATTATGTTTCTCTTCCTGGCAGCCTGTACAGTAACTGCACACAGTAGCTAGAGACAAGTGGACTAGCAGTGCTGGAATGATGAACAGGAAGGATGAACAATTTGTAAATTAATCTCTTCTTCTAGTGGTAACAAACAACTGAAGTATTTATATTTTTAAAAAAAAGGTTTATACCAGTGCCACACAATGAATCATGTCAACCTATTATGACAGAGTTTGTATCATTCAAATAATGAATGACCTCCAGCTTTTTCTTGAAGTTCATTATTCTCCAAACTTGATTTTCATGGGGGTCCAAAGGAAAATAAAAAGATTCTTTAGTAAGAGATGCCAATTTCAGGTGGAGATTAGAGTTTTTATTACATTGTTCTGATTGTACATGACACTGGAGAATCAACTAGATCAATTCCAAAATGTGGTTTGTTAGTGGGGTTGGACTGCTTGTGGTATGTAGCACAGAAGTCATGCCTGTGAGAGAAAAAAGAAAAAATAGCCCAAAGAATGTGGACACAAAGACTGTTTTTTCCTTACTATAAAAGTCAATCCTCTTATTGTGGTGACAACTAAGTATTTTTCTTCTGTTTTCCTGAACCAAATCTTCAGAAATATCACACTACAGATTTTAACTGCAGATGAGTTGTTATTTTTCTTTAAATGTAAATAAATCTTTCTTATTAAAATGCAGGAACTACCTCTTAACATCCAGATTAGTAGGTGGGTTAATATATGTCAATATATGCCACGTGCTGAGATCTTCAGAAAAGCCAAATTGGATAAACCGAAGTCCTTTCTATAGACATACACACAAAACAGAAGAAATATATATATGCACAAACAAAAACCTGCATATTCACCAGGACAACAATGACAAGGAAGGAAAACATAATAGTATTGAAGGTTAAGAACAGCGCATCAAAAAGCATGACAAAGAAGAGATGAGCAGTAGTAGCTTAAAGTGTTGTGAAAACAAAACTGTTTCTTACTGTTTTAAAATTTCTACCTGAGACAAGAAAGAAAATGTCCTTTTTTTTTTTTTTCCCCCATGTCTACACCTTGACAAAAGGTGGTTAAAAAAAAATTCCACACAGGACTAGCAATAGCAAAAAAATGCTCAAAACATGAGAAATAAGGCATAAGGTAGTCTAGATGAAGGCAAACAGCTCTTTCTTTGTATAAGGTTCTTGAACGGGAACCCTGGAATAGCATCATTCTTGACAGTCTTTTTTCTTTAGCACTTTTATGAAAGTTCTATCAGGGCTGCTTCAAAAATAATGCCTACTAAAAAAAAATGCATAGCTAATGGTAGTGACTATGTTGAAAAAGATTTTTTTGTAGCTGAGAATTTGTTCCTTCAAATAGTATTATTGTGCTGTTTGCATCTGTTGTAGCTTCCATGAAAATAAGTAGGAGGCATTACTTTAAGAACAAATACGCACAACCAACTACGTCATCAGATACCACATGAATGAAGGAAAAGGATCTTAATATGTTTGAAACAGTCACTTTTGGGGAATGGTTACCTTCTTTTTGATGCATGATGTGAAACCTGGGGAGAAGGGAGAGTGGGACTACTCTATATCACACCTAAGAAGATTTCTTGCAACAAATTATTACACTGATCTGTTTATCTGACTTGTTAATACTTCTTAATACTTGTTAATCTCGTTAATACTCAGCCAACACAAGCAAGCATAACTCTGATTATCATTTTAGGCCACCAATTTATGCAAAGGAACACACATATTCCTGATACATCTTGGATTCCCCACCAGCATAATCACATGAGCACGGAACTACCCCTGTTAACCACAGCACTCTGACAGGCAGCTGCATAAACCCAGACAAGATTGTAGTGTGAATACAGCAACGGCATTTATGGTATAAACCTTCTTCACCCACAATTCAGTCACTTCTGTGTAAGTCACAGTCCCTCTGGGCTTGTTCCTGGATTTCAATGCTACCTAGAACTCCTAAAATCTACAGTTTAAGTGGTGAAATACATCACAACAAAATTTCATTTAACTGCTGGCTTTAGAAACATATTTTAAACTCCAGATCAGGTCAACGTACCCCTGATTGTGCAAGATTTTTCCACATGCAATCAATTTTTTTGACACTCCTACTTAAAAATAAGAAAAGACATCAAATGACAGGGTTTAGTCAGGAGAAACTATTCCACAGTCTGATCCATCTCATCATTTGGATTTTTTTCCCCCAGATGTTTTGTCTAGAATTTTTCACCATTTTGCAATCCACTATTTCCAGTTACAGCACCTTTTTTCAAGATCAAGTTTTTTGCCCTCTCTGTAATCTACACACATCAAATATGCAAAGTCACCATTATATATCGTGGAAATCATTTGGTCAAACTTTCTCATGCACTGTTGCTTTTATCTTTCTTTCTTAATATGTTCTTCCACCTGTCTTCTTCATAGGCCACATTTGAGAGCAAACATCAAAAAATGCAAGGAAGAAAGATATAATATCAATTTTTTTTCCAGCTAACTCCATTATTAAAACTCATTCAAGATTGTCCTAGAAGAATATTTCCATAGATGGAAGATAACCGGTTATGAATAGTAACAAACAATATAAAACAAAGCCATTTATCTCCTTTGTTTGGAGCACTTAATTCTAAATATTTCCAGTAATTTTCCATGGCTGACACACAAGAAACTGATGATATATGGGCTCGCACCAAAAGCCTGCATGATGGGTGGCTCTTAGAGCTGAAAGCAAGGGTAAGTACCACAGAAGTGAGAGCAGTGTCTTAGAGGCTGATCATGCAGTAAGAGCTATTCACATGACAGAGGAGGAACAAACATCCAGAAGGCAAATCCAGACATATTTAAGGAGCACTGAATCTCGAGGATGAGCCTAGTATTGTAAGGATTAATGCAATATTAACAGTTCATATGACAGAAACTTCAACAAAGAATGTTAGTATCGTGCCATGACAGGTATCTTTTAGATGCACCCAAAACAGCAAGCTCTAAGCCAGTGAAGAAAAGTACTACTGTGCATCAGACTGACAGAGTCCTAAGATAGTCAGTAGTCAAAGTCTACTCAGCTTTAAGTCTTTTGCTGTGCACATATAAACTAATTTTAATTGAATAGCTTAGATATGTCACAAGTTGTAAGCATTCTTCCCATCACGGTGGGGCATACCCAACCCTAGCTAAAGATGTAGATTGTATCTTTTTCTTCCACTTAGAATATGAGAATTATGCACCTGTATGGAATTGTATATATTCATATATACACACACATTTCATATACGTGGACCTAGGGTTCAAATTTGAGGGTGACTTTGGTCCATGGTTTTTTAGATCCATATTTGAATCTAGGGGAGTAAGTGCAGAAAATGGAAGGATTTGTTGTTCTATTGTGCAGCAACATAGAACTGATACATCACTTGTGTAAATAAACAAAGGAAATAAAAGTACATTTACATTAAAAACTGAGCTATACTGGGTTTGAACTTTTTTAAAAATTAGAAAACAGTTAAAAGCAATGCTCTACAGATGCCATACACACATTTTATCTATTTAGACTCAAATACCTCTCACCTGTGAAACTATGCTGTTTCAAACAACTCCCAGCAAAATCACAACCCTTTGTGTACTTGTGGGGACAAAAAACCTTCATATATCCAAGTTCATTTATTTGCACACAGGGATTTCTGCTTCCTTCACCTGAACAGACCATCTCTTAGAAATGCTAAGACTATCAAAGGAAGAAATTCACAGCTTTCATGTTTCTTACATAGCATTACATGTGGCTAATGCAACAAAAACCTGTTCTGCAAAAGGACAGAATTTGCCTTCAGAGTAGTGGGCCACATTACTGACAATCTAGGGTGCATTAGTCCCAGCACTGCTAGCCAGTCAAGGGCATTATCTCACTCTGCTCCATACTGGTGTGGCCTCACCTTAAGCCCCGCACGCAGGTGTAGGCGCTACAATATAAGAAGAACATAAAACTATTAGAGAGCCTCCAGATGAGGACTACAAAGACAGTAAACAGTCTTAGAGGGGAAGACGCACTGAAGAGCGGTTAATGTCTCCGGGTTTGCTCAGCCCAGAGCAGAGGAGGCTGAGGGGACACCTCATGGCAGCTGCAGCTCCTCACAGGGAGCGCAGGGGCAGCACTGAGCTCTGCTCTCTGGTGTCAGCAACAGGACTCAAGGGAACGGTATGCAGGTGTGTCAGGGGAGGGTCAGGTTTGGTGTTTGGTTCTTCACCAGAGGGCTACGGGCATGTAACAGGCTCCCCAGAGCAGAGATCGCAGCCCCAGGCTGCCGGAGTTCAAGGAGCATCTGGGCACAGCTCTCAGAAATATGGTTTGAATTTTGAGTGGTCCTGTGAGGAGCCGGGAGTTGGACTCAGTGATCCTTGTGGATTTCTTCCAACTCAGGATATTCTATGAAATTTCACTGTTACCCAAAGGCAGAGCCAATGCCTGCAAACCACAGACTCACTATGAACTGTACAACAAGATGATTATTCCCTTTCCCAACCTGAAATCTACATTAAAAGGGGTAATCAAAGATAAGAGGACTGTACCTAACAATATACAAGACAACCAATTTTTTGAAAGCAAGTTCTTTTGAACACTTTCCATCTAGCATTTTCCTCTCTCTGAGTGCCAACTCCAGAGGTTATGCAGTATGAAGGATTATTTCATGCAGAAGCAGAAGTCTATAAAGATAAGTGAATTTGAAGCCTTTATAGATAGTTTTTGAATGGTGGGTTCCTGAATTCTCTCTACTAATACATTAGTGCATTACAGATAAAATCTTAAACACATTTAATGTCATTTCCTTCTTGCCTGGAATAAATTTTAAGAATTGGTGCAGTATATAGTTCAGTAATTTAGCTAATTTATTAATTGGCTAGAACAGTAACCAGTTAAAAATTAAGGGAGTAGAATCATTTTAATAGATGTACTACTTTATCTGTGGCCCCATGAAACTGTAAAAACGTTTCTACAATTCTGTCATTTAAGAACTAGGACCATTAGTATGAGAAATGCATGGGATGTTAGTTAGGAATACAGACTTACATAGAAACTAACCTGATAACACAGTAAAATGAGTGAGATTTGTAAGCTTCAGAACATAACCACTATGCTTATTTACCAAGAATTAGAAAAGGACTTGAGAAGCAAATAAGGTAATAAATACATAAACATAGGGGTGCTATACTTTTTGAAATCTGGCTGTTCTTAAGAGTTGAGATGTAACCCTCTAGATCCATCACATAATACTTGAATGCAACTACTGGCAGGAACAAAAGGTCTCAGAACCTAGCCTAGAGTTGAAAAATACCTGTATAAATATTTATATCAGCTTTTCACATGTTGACACAGTACACAGGACTGTAACGTTATGAGTATAGAAAAAGAAAAAAAAAACTTCCTAATCTCACTGCAATAGCCTTCTCCTCACTAACCTTAGAGTCTCATATCATTTCTTTAACAAAGTGCTATAATTAAAATGGTCTTAAAATGAGTTTGCACCGCCCTTCCTATTGTTAGAGTAATTTGCAAAGCTCTTCAGTCTCAAAAAAACTTAAGGTCACCCTATTTTAGAACCACATAACTTCAAATTTCAGTCCCCTCCCTCAACATCCAGAGCTTGGTGACATACACAAGATCAAACAAGCCCAGTGAAGGACTCTTAAAACAATCACTTCCGTAACCCATCTCGTGTATCAGCTTGAAGCAATTCAGCAAAAGCAGACATATCAGCAACATAAACAATTTTGTCTGTTTGACAAAATAAGCTAGATTTTTCTCATTTCTAACCTTGTAGCTCTACCTGCCAAAAGCTACAAGCTTTATAAACCAAATATATATGTACATATATATCTAATGGAGACTGATGTTCATCAGGAGGGTCACAAATGGACAGAGTAGGTAAAAGCTTCCAGGTCATGGGCACACACAAATCTGTGAGAAAACCTGAGAAACAGGATAGTCTGTTCTCAAAATTGAAACAAAGCTTTAAGTGACTAACACAGCATCACAGCTACAAATTAAAAACTCCTTAATATAATTGTTTCTGTATTAACAAAATCCAGCCCAATTTCAGCAAAAGTTTTTGGTGTTCTTATTTTTTTCCTTTTTCTCCCTAATGCAACTTTAATTCAAAGCAATTGGGAAAAACACTGTGGTTTCTGGAGCTATTTAGTCTAACAAAATGTGGGCAGATCCTGCCGATAAAGGAATGATTTAACTGAAATGAATTTCTATAATCAAAAATAAACTAGGATGGGGAAATCCAGACCAGCCTGAATGAAAGAGCACTTTAAAAACATCAATTATTTGTTGCAGCACAGTTAAATATTAATGTAGCCTCTTTAAACTCCTTCCAGTCAATCACAAAAAATGACAAAACATGGGGCTAGAAGGGAAATAAAATGTAATGTCTGGATAACTTCCCCTCTCTGTTACATCTAAATACTGGAAAGACTAAAATAATTTACACGCATGCAGGACAGAATCTGGCCTTCAGAAACATATAGTAAAGCCAAGGATTAAACCAATTTTGAGCCCCTGTTAATGGAGAACCTTCCAGCACTGTTCCCTACTGTAATTAGTTTTAGAGAGAGCTTCCTAAGTCAGTTCAATAGCATAAAAAGAGACAGCCACTTTCCCATCACTCAAAAAAAATAAAAATAAAAAAAAATCCCAGAAAAACTAAACAAAAGTAAAAGTAAAAAACCAACTAACCTCTCCTGACATGCATCTGAAGACTCTCCTGGCAGCTCAGCTCCCCACGCAGCAACACTCACTACACTGGCTGCAGCTGAAAGTCATTAAAGGAGATGAGGAACACCTGGTCTTCCCTCACCAGCTGAAAACTATCTGTTCTTACCAGAAGGTGCCACAGAGGGTCTTGGTTGCTAACCTACAGATGTTTTGGGATACTATTTAAATGTTCAGACTGGGATGTTTTCCCTGTCTTTCTAATTCAAACCTGCAATTCTAGGAGTTAGCTATTCCCCCTGTGTCAGAAGATTGAGCAGAAGAGTTAAGCAGGTCAGTACAGCAAGACAATATCTCTGGTACTACCTGCTAGGACAGGTCACACAACTCCTACCCTCTAGAAACCACAGTTCTTCAGTTGTTTGTAATCTGGTCAGTCCTACTTCAGCTTACTGGTTACATCACGCTTGTAGGAGAAAATATCTTCAAAGCATTCCTTACCCTGTGAGCTATTTGGCAAACGGGGAATGAAGACAACTCTTCCTCCTCTGGCTAGACTGAGAAACCCTCTGTTTCCTATGCTCTTTAGATGTTATGACCGAAAACCAAATTATATTTGAATTGCTTCAAATACTTCTTTCACCTGCAAAATCAGGGTAAAATTTGAAGTTTATGGAGACATTTACAGGGGATTTTCAAATACTTCTTAAAAAATATATTTGCCAATAGAACACTTTTTTTAGAATGCATCTACTGCACAGATTATTCCATGCTTTCCTTGTTCTTTTGTGCTAGATACTGTGACCCAGCAACATTTCCAGTAAGTACAAATACATCAGAAACCATGAGCAGAATCACGAGTAATGAGCTTTTTACTATCCAGCAATCTCTTCTATTCTGTAAAGTTCTGTTTTCTCTGTATGTGCTCCTGAGAGGCATGTGTAGGTAGTAGTTACCTGGAGCCAACTCATAAGCCATCCTTTTTTCCTTATCCCTGAGAACTCTTCAGTTCTAGACTTCCATTTGTCTTTAGCCACTGAGACAAACCTGCACTTTCTTCTACAAAGCATGCAGAAATCTGTATCAAATAGCCAGGGATGCCCCTGGGCTGAAGTCTATATACAACATATCAGTATTCCTATTGCATTTTGCTTCCAGCTACTCCTCTCAGCAGGATTCTCTTCCTGTTACCCTGTGCCTACCTCTCCATTTGTTCGCCTTGGAAAATTTCTCCCCAGTGAATGTCCCTGCCTACATATCTTTCTAGTAGCAGGTCCAGAACTCAAGCAGATTCTAGATTAAAAAGACTGGTAGTAAGTGTGCAAAAATACAAAGCAACAGAAAAAGAAAGAAAGCTAAAAATGCTTGAATGAGGTCAAGCTTTCCTCCTGGCAAGGTAATAGCCCTCAGATTAGACCACTGAAACATCACCTGTGGCACAGTGGAGAAACTATTCCCTTTTTTCACAGCCTAGAGTTCCCTGCCAAACCATCAGTTTCCTGTGGATATTTGTGACAAACATCCAAAAAGCTCTTCTGACATAAGAATTTTATTTGTTGAGTCCTAGTTAAAATCTAAGATTACTTTGCTGTCCTGATTACACTAAAATTTTTATTTCTTCATTTGAAGCACTATAACAGTAAAAGAAGGCACAGAAGGTCCAGGTAGTTCCTGCAATGCATTGATACCTTTCTGACACAGGTGGTGGAGGAGCTGATGAGGGGTTTGCTACCTGACCTTGTTTTTACTAACAAGGAAAGGCTGGTCAGGGATACGATGACTGGGGAAAGCTTGGGATGCAGAGATCCATGAGATGGTGGAGGTCAAGATTTTGTACAGAAGAAGCAAAGCAATAAGTAGAATTGCTACCCTGGACTTCAGGTGAGCCAGATTTGCCTTCTTCAAAGACCTACTTGGAGGTATCCCATAGGCTAGAGAGTTAGAAAGTAAGGGGGCCCATGAGAGCTGATTGACACTTAAAAAGCACTTCTTCCAAGCTCGAGATCGGTGCACCCTCAAGAGTCGGGGAAAGGTGGCAGTGAAAACTGAGTATGGTTATAACTACCCACAGCACTATTCTAAAATCTGTCAGCTGTGCTGTCATGTAATTTTTTTAATATATATAAAATCCTGAATTAGAGTAGAAGCAAGCAGGAATTTGCGAGTTTCTGAAATAGCAAGGAGGGAAAATGAACAGATTTAACTCTGATCCCTCAAAAGCACATGTGTAAATCACTGATATTTTACTCTGTATAAAAGGGAGGCAACTCCTTGGCATTCTAACCATAGGACTCATTAAGGGAATAGATTACATTTAAGGTTTCCTCCAACCCAAGCCATTTCATGATTCTATGATATCTAATCACTAGAGATCAGTTGTAAATCCATGGGAGTAGAAACCAACAGCATGATTTCCAAATTGATAGTATGAGATAGCTATTAAAAAAATAACATAGCCAAATACTGTTGTGGGAAGGGTGAGTCTTGATACGAATTACATCTGTTGTGGAATGTGGATCTTTTTATGATGGAACTGTAATAGACCCCCATTAGAAATAGTTAGCTGGTGATTTTGTATGGAAACATAAAATATTGATACGCACCTCAAATGTCAGGAATATAAATTGAAAAATAAGATATTGTTAACAGCTATCGTTACTTAAAAATGTTATACACCGTTTGGTTTTAAAGCCAGTTATTACTTCAATAAATACACTGGAAACACGTACAGTGTAATTTTACAGTTATGTTATAGTAATCTGTTGTGGTTTAACCTGGCAGATGGCTCAGCACCACAAAGTCATTTGTTCATTCCCTCCCTTCCCAGTGGGACAGGGGAGCAAATCAAAAGGAAAAAATAAAGCAGAACTTGTGGGTTGAAGTAAAACTATATAGAGAGAAAAGGAAAAGGATAATAATTATGACATATGCATACATGAATGTATATAACAAGTGATGCTCAGGCAATTGCTCATCACTGCCCAGCCAATTCCCAGCTTTCCACCCCAAGCAGCAAAAGAGAGTGAGATGAACTCCTACCCCCTTCAAAACTCCTTTTGCATGATAGCATATAGTATGGAATATCCCTTTGGCCAGTTTAAGTCAGCTGTCCTAATTCTGTCCCATCTTAACCCTTTGTAAGTATGAGCTGAGAAACTCATCCTGACTCAGAGGAATGGCCTTGGCTCTGTGCAACACTACTCAGAAGCAACTATAAACATCAGTATGTTATCAATATTGTTTTCTCCTAGAGGCAAAACAGAGCATCATACCAGACACTCTGAAGAAAACAATTCCACCCCAGATGAAACCAAGAAATAATCCTAAACATTTAGCTATTTTATAACTTGCTGTAACTTCATGTACACAAGTCCAGTTCCAAGGCAGGGGAGAAGAGATGTTAAGAGAAAATGGTTGTCATGGATTAAGATTGGATTAGAGAATAAATGATTTAATGGGATCAAAAATGCTGAAGATTATTGCCAGTTACCATTTTAGGTCATCTTTCCCCCTTTTGCAGACATAAAATATGTCTTTTCTAGGCTTTGCCAGCAAATACTTTATTTCTACAGGAACCACTTGAGTGTTTAGTGGATCAAAGCTAGTTGTAAAGGTCTGTGTTCTTGCAAACCTGGTGAGTGTATGTTTTACCTTACACAAAGGTTGTGATATGAAACTTACAAAAAGGATGATATACACAAGAATGAATAAATTGATAGTGATGTATTTTCTTAAAAATTTCTACATGATAATTATGTAAAAGGCATTATATTGAGGAGATAAAAAAAAAGATGAAAAAAAGTACCAAACGTTATTTACACTGACGTAATAATGCTAATCTAGCCTCTTCTCGCATAGCCTCTCCTTATGCTTAAGTAAGTCTGTGATACTGAAGACAAAAAAGAATTCATGTTCATATATTTAATCATATGTGTTACTAAATGTGCCTGAGCTAGGACTCTACCTTTGTTATAAATAATCATGTCATTCCATTAATCTAAAATATTATTCTATTATTCTAAAATAGTTAAAATGTTTTGTGGTAGGATAAATAAATTAGAAATAGATTTTAAAATTGCTATTATGAAATAAGCTGCATTGCTCTTCTTGTAGTACTATGTTAAATATATAAAACATCCAGATTCACAAGACTCATCTGCAACGAAGCAGAATTTTTAATAGAGAATTAATATGGGATGAAATGGACTTTTTGCAGTCATGAAGATGAGAAAACTGAAAAAAGAAAATAAGCATCCATTCCGCATAAAAACAATACATCTAAGCACTTCAAGAAAGAATTGTATTGCTTTACTTAAATGAAAATATCTTAAATCTTCTCTCACTTGACCTCTTTTTTTATAACCATTGTCCCATTGTGCTCAGCGAATTTGCTCTTGGCTTACATCCTGTTCACTGTCAGAGCCTAGGCTTAAACTCAAAGAACTCTACCTAGCCTTCGCAGAGTCTGGAGCCAGACCTGACTTGCAAAATTGTTTTCATCTTTCTGAGTTGTGACCTTTGACGTCCAGAAAACTAGTAATCTCCCCTCAGTGCCTTACATGTTCAAAACAGCACAAGAGCTAAGACAACGACAGCATAATCACTGAAATCAGTGCATCAGTGCTAATCACTGAGATAGATTCACTACCCATTTCCTAAATAGAAAGGTGAACATATTTCTTAATTTGGAAATAGAACCAGGCAGTTTCTAAAATATCATCCAAGGCCACAAAGTTCAAAAGAAAACTAGCAAAAAGATAACACCTCAAAGACTCCTTTTTAATGAGATAACTTATAATTTACTCAATTTCTTCAAACTGAATTTGTCTGTTCCAATAAAAGACGAAACGTACCATTTCCCAGGTGGCAGATCACAGCAGTCAAAATGAGTCAATGAGTTAAGGAGCACTAGTACAAGTTCTGTGTATTCCTTTTAAGCTTGTGGCTTCTCAGAGCCTAGATTTCCCCAGAAACCTTTATCTCACCTTCTGTCTCTATACACCATCATCCCCAGTGCAGTCTTCACAACTTTCTCCTTTGATGACCTCACTATCTGAAATTACACAGGGATATAAACATAGATTTAGATTTCACTAGATGTTTCCTACCATAGTGTTTTCTACCTTCTCCTGAAGCACTGAATGTTGAACACTGACAGAAACAAAACACTGAATTAGGTAAACTAGCCTAAATCTCTAAGCTGAACATGGTATCCTCTTACATATATTTCCAGTCTCACTTTATGTTGGGTAAATTTTTAGGAAAAATTCTGGGTGCACATTTTCCCAAACTCTTCTTCATCCATGTTATTTTATTGCACCTAGATGAAGATACTTCATACTGAAATGTATCACGGCAAAATGAGAATAAATCAGATAATATTATGGAGACCAGACAGGTACAGAAGGAGGTGCATAGACTGTCAAAGGGACACTCTCAGCATCAAAAAAGTAGGATTATCTTTAATGGGAGGAGTTTCAAAGCTGCCTCATGTCAAAGCCAGAGATAATTACAAGGACTGCTTGAAAAATAATGCCTTTCATTTTATTATGTTGGCCTGCAACATCAGAAGCAGATGTTATAATTTAAACACTTCAGATTAATCAAAAATTCAAAATCCCCAAAGGAAGTTTTTTTCAGAATAATCATCACAATGAACATTTCAGGCAAAACATTTACAATTGGCTGCAACTTCAAATTAGAAATGGATAAGTCATTCTGCATTTTACATTCAGCATAATATTATGTGAAGGCTACTTATTTTTCCTCCTCAGACCAGAGCAGGAGTTCCTTCTGCTAATATGAAACACTCCTTTTTTTATGTTTCAGACAAAATGTCACTGGAAAGATGGAATGCTCAAAGTCAGCTCAGATCAGCTGCAATTTTATGCATCTGTGTGGTCTTCTATGTACACAATAGCCCTCTGTAGTTATGTGACTTTGCATCCCAGGAAACTGATCAAGGAGAAGGGTTATAGCTAATGGCCTTTGAATAGTCATTGAATTCCTCACTTCAGAAAAGATTGCACCCATGGACAATCATCAATGAACATTTATGGAGACCAAACAGCACAGTAAGGCAGTGGGTGGTACGTTTCAGCAGTGACAACAGTGGGTTCACTTCATCTGGTGCAGATATGTATGAGTGCAGCATGAAGGCAGGCTTTTGTTCATTGCTGGTGAAAATGCACAGCCAGTGGTGATGACTGTGTTGAAAAAATAGTGATTTGTAGCTGAGAATTCGCTCTATCAAATAGTGCTATTGTGCTCTTCTTGTCTATTGTAGTTTCTGCGGAAATAAATAGCAGGTATTACCTTCAGAGCAACCTACTTACATTGCTGAGAGAGAAAAGAGAGGAGACTGAGTGTGAATGGTGTCTCTGAAAGCCTCTGAAAAAAAAAAAATAGGTTGGCTATAAAACCTCAGACATGCCACAGGGAAGTAATGCTTTCAGGGAAGCTCAACTTGAGGAGCACAAAATAAAGGAAAATAAAAATCTGTGTCTACCTACAGTAACCTATTCAAATCAGAGAGAGATTTTGTAGGTTTTATTTTGTTACAAAATACCTGAGGTTTTCTTACATTCCATGGCCTACATTTTTTATAAAAACTTTGAACTGTGTTGTCTCTTCCAAATAGTGTTTGCATATTTCTATCAAGTTACAGATAGTGGGCTAATTCTTCAAACAATTATATGGTAAGAGAGGGTGAAGCAGGACCTGTTAACAAGAGTTCAGCTTCGCTCCATATCATCCTAGGTTGTCCAAAAACTGCCAGGCTGTAACAGAACAGTATTTGAACAAATGTTGGTATCCCAAGAATTACTTATGGAAGGAGAATCTTTTAGTGACCTGCAATAGCCAAGAAAGCCAATGGGTAAATGGCAATGATGCGAAGAACACCTGATCCTAAAGACTCAAAAGGAAATTTATTATAATCATATTCTTGAGACCAAAGGGATTATCAAGTCTAATGTCACATAAACATTTTTTCCCCAGGCTACGCTGTTCAAGACTGTGGGAAAAGTTCTTCTTATGCACAAATCAATGAGAAACATAACACCTATCTTCCTAATGCTATGAGATCCTCAAACATTGCTATTTTCCTGTCTTAATTTCATCTCCTGCTCAGACTGAAATGCTTTATATAAAGTGAGTGGGCTTCAATGTGGATACTTGGGTGAAGATATGACAAGGTATATTAAATTTCCTTCTGAGTTGGGACCTTCTGAAATCCAAGCTACCCCATACAAATCTGTAAGACTATACAAAGTGCTTTCTTCTCATCCTCCTCTGTCCAATCTGCTGCCAAATTGTGATTCTATCTTCACTCAGGTCACAGTATGTACCTATAATCTCAGACCCAGAAAAATCACTTGAGGTGGTATTACAGCAGCGAGTAAAAGAAAGTGTAACAGCCACAAATTGTTTAGAAGAATGGAGTTATCTGGGAATGCAGCCTGTGTACCAGCACTTGCTCTGAATGCATCTCACCAGAATGTTTTAGGTTAACTTCTGTTGAAATAGCATACATAATGTTATTCAATTAAAAAGGAAGCTGTCTTAATAAAACTCTGCTAGCTTGAAAGAATCCTAATAGACTTGCTTTCCCAGAAAATTTGACAGTGGAGAAAATTCTGTGGAAGTGATTCCTTCGATAGGATGGATGCTTTCTTCTTCCTAAAAAACTCTGGTGCCCTAATAGTTTAAGTGTTGGTTTTTTCTTTTGTTTTTTCTTTTTTTCTAGACTGTGCTCAAAACAGAGCCTAGTAATGTAAGTTCTGTTAAGATTCTAAAAAAAATCTTGGTTTTGCTCTGTTTGAACTCCTACTGTCAATTCATTTGGTTAGAATAGTATGCATGATATTTGTAGATTTTGCTGTACAAAATCCCTTTAATAGGGAAGAACATCTGAGACCTTGAAATATGCAGAGGGTTTCTTGCAAACAGCAGAGTATAGAAAGCCTTGAACGCTTACCAAAGAGGGTGATGCATGTCTATTCCATCTCCTAAAAACACTTCCTCCTTCAGATTTACAGTTACTAAGAACACAGAGCAATTTTGATCAAAAGAAGCAGCAGCAGCTGTTAGGGAGAAGTGTTCAATTCTGATTGCTTCATCTGGAATGGAAGGGGGTAATGGCATAACTTTATTATACCAGATGCAGTGAAGGGCTTTATTTCATTTAATCTGGAGAACAGAGGAATTTGTCACATACAAGAGATGAAAATAATCTTGTTCTTCTCACCACTACCTAGGCATAATGGTTATTGGCTGGGTCTTCATAAGAAGTTGGAGATTATGATGACTATTTACTAACTCTATCCTGCATAACTGTTCTAAGAGGGCTGGTATTTTGCTTCACTCCAAAGACATCTTATGCTGAAAAATTATTTTTGTTTGGCATTTGCTGGAAAGCACTTGTTTTGGGAATGTGTGCTTCTGGGATTTGTGGTGGGCTCAAAGTTTCAACTGTACGTCATAGTATACTACTTGTTACTTGGTACAGAGTTTATCAACGCTTATTCTAAGAATCTTCTATATATACAAGCCATTTTTGACTGGCAGCGTATGCTGATAATACAAAATGGGCTCAGATAGGATTTTTTTACTCCATTTCCTTTCAATGGTAGTACAAAGGATTATTTAACCCAGCAAATGTATCAGCAACTTATCTGTATTATCTTTGTTTGAACTCAGTTTTGGAGGTTGTATATTCTATAACTGTATGCCATTAATTCAACATCACAGCTCTGTGTGAGGTTGATCAGGAGCTAAGTTCAAGTCAATAGAAAAGATTTATCCATCATCTACTTGCTTGACAAATAGATCTTAAATGACGCTGTTTCTGATACATTAATATAATAAAGCCTCTTAGCACGAAGGGTAACAGCTATACAGAATGGAGAGCAGGGGAAAGTCAACCCCAGTATTTCTAGGTTAGACAAAGTTAGAAAGTACATTTTCTTGAAGATAGAAAAAACAAAATGAAAGTTATTCACTGCTTTTTCTCTCGGGGGAAAATGATAACTTATTTTCAACACATTGGCAGGTTCATTAACATGTACACAATACAGACAGGAAAATGGAATCCAGATCATGTCCCTTCAGTATTGTCCAATGTCACAACACCAGGTTGCCCCTATTTCAAATAATGAGTATACAGGACCATTACTTCTAAGTCAGATACAAAAATACAATTATGTGCTCAGTCTACGTGTAAACAAGAGTGTGTGCGCCGTACAAATCAAATCCTGAAAATGTGACTGACAAATTAGACAGGTTTCTGCTCAGATTTCGTGAAGATGAATTTGTAATGGCCATCAATGGATCTCGGGCAGAAGCAATTGCACAACGCTAGAAGGAGAATGATACAGCTTTTGGCAGACAAGCATTCTATGACAGTTTGAGTTGCTCCTGAATTCAGCTTTGTTGCCCATCACTATAAAAATTAAGATCTGCCACCCTTCAGTAGAAAGTCCCTTAATACTTAGTACTTATCTCTATCACACAGTCTACATCCTATTTTCTTCTGTCATGACTATTAAACCAAAAATCAGCATTAGTTACAGAAATCACGGGTAAACCATAAGTAAAATTTTCTTAAAAACACACAGTATCTACTTGCACATATACTTGCAAAACATGGCTAGGCAAATTCTTTTCTAGCACCATTTTTATATTTTCATTACCAAGAAAAATCAGTGCAAGACTTACAGTCTGCCTGGAATCCCACTTACTATTATGGCTAATGATGTATGATACTTCATATCCTTGGTATCTTCATAATACTTACAACTTTCCCACTTTCCTTAGTTTCACGTCCACATCTACTTTCTCCATTGACTTCATGGGAAGCCAAAGCCTATCAGGTCTGCATTACTAATGCTCCAAACTGTACATTACAGTTCTAAATGTTAGTGTTGACTGTTTCGGTCACTAGAGTAGGGAGTCAGCATAACTATAAAATCCTGAGATCCTCATGTCCTGTTAGGTAGGACAAATTAAAGTCATGCTTTTGCAGGATTAAACCAAGAAGTTAGCACTACGAAATTCTGCTGTGGACTGAAACACCTTTTCTGTAAAAGATAAAAAGCATGAAAAGTCTGACTGTAATTCAATACAACTTTTGTCTTTTTTGTGTGAAAATCATCACTGTCTCTGCTCATCTGTGAATCAGCTATTTCTATATGCTGATTTCATTCATGTTAATACATATTTCTGCTATATTTAAATGCATTTGTTATGTACACAGTTCCCAATTCTGAGAAGTGCTTCCTACTAAGAATAGGAAATTTTGAAAAGCAGTCACACCCTTTCCTGAATCATGGCCATTCCAAGCAGTGAAAGACTGCAGCATTCATAGAATCATAGAATTGCTCAGGTTGAAAAAGACTTTCAAGATCATCAAGTCCAACCACGACCTAACCATACTACCCTAACTCTAACAACCCTCCACTACATCATGTCCCTGAACACCACATCCAAACGGTTCTTAAACATATTCAGGAATGGTGACTCAACCACCTCCTGGGAGAGCCTATTCCAGTGCTCAACAACACTTTCTGTAAAGAAGTTTTTCCTTAGTTATCCAACCTAAACTTACCCTGGCACAACTTGAGGCCATTTCCCCTCATCCTGTCACCTGTCACCAGTCAGAAGAGACCAACCCCACGCTCGCTGTAAGCACTTTTCAGGTACTGGAAGAGAGCAATAAGGTCTCCCCTCAGCCTCCTTTTCCCCAGACTAAACAGCCCCAGTTCCTTCAGACTCTCCTCATAAGGCATATTCTCCAAGCCCTTCACCAGCTTGGTTGCCGCCCTTCTCTGGACCTGCTCCAGCACCTCCATGTCCTTTCTGTACCGAGGTGCCCCAAACTGAACACAGTACTCGATGTGAGGCCTCACCAATGCTGAGTACAGGGGCAGGATGACTTCCCTAGTCCTGCTCACCACACAATTCCCGATACAAGCCAGGATGCCATTGGCCTTCTTGGCCACCTGGGCACACTGCTGGCTCATATTTAGCTGACTGTCCATCAGTACACCAAGGTCCCTTTCCATCAGGCAGCTTTCCAGCCACTCCTGCCCAAGCCTGTAGGGCTGCCTGGGGTTGTTGTGACCAAAATGCAGGACCCGACACTTGGCCCTACTGAAATTCATACGGTTTACCTTGATCCATCAATCCAGTCAATCCAGGTCCCTCTGTAGTGCATTTCTCCCCTCTGGCCAATCAACACTCCCTGCCAACTTGGGAAATGTGTTAGAAGCTCACGCCTTAAAGGGACACAGTCCTTATAACCTACCTAATTTAAGTGATTCCAAGAATTCCTTTCTTGCTTCTCACCCCACGTCCCTTGTTTTCTGGGCTACCACTTTGCTTTTATACAACTGGTATCAGAGGACAGCAGTGCCAGCAGGGCATCTTCCACGGGTTGCACAGAACCTGTGATGTAAAACCACAGGAGTATTGAATACTGAGTGCATTTCAGGGACTCAGCGCCACCTGCTGTGAATAAGGGGCAATAGACATTTGCTTCCCAAGCATGTATGTCCAAATAAGAGCTTTCCTTATGAATGCATCTACAGTACCCATATGAGCAAGAGACTGGAAAAGCTGACCTTTTGTGAGCCTGTCCAACTCCAACGACTGTATCATTCTATGAACTGTCAAAGCAAAGGTATGCAAATAATTACGATCCCCCACCCACCGCCTAAACATCAGTGCTATAAAGCCTGTTCTAAATTTTAAATACAAGATGTTTGTTCCTTTCCTCAAACTATTGCGGTTAACAAAGATTTTGAAACCAGAATCTAGTAAACAGCTGACGATACACAAGCAAAGACCATGAGAAAAAGGTCATGTTACATATCCTCCACACATGGCAGCTCTTGGAGAAAATTCTGCCGCATACCACTTAAATGCAAACTGTATTTCTGGAAAGGAAAACTTTAATTCTAATCTCTGGCTATTCTGCCTCAAGCTTAGCTACCAGTTTCATGAGTGAACAGAGAACCTTCAAGAAAAATAATCATCCCGAGGACACATTTGCTTTCCACTTTTATTCCTGCTGAGGACTTAAATAAACTCAATGAAGACCCATTACTGAGTCAGAAAAACCAGTGTGTGCTTACATGTCTCAATGAAAAAAGAGGAGAGCTATGCAGAGCATCAGGCAGAAGGTAAATCCATACTAGTGATGAGAAGAGCAGTCTTTGCCCAGGAATTATTCTAGAAGAGGCTATCCCAGTGCTGTGAAGTGGAATTTCCCATTTCATTAGCTGTATCACTCAACAAAAATAAGAAAGCGGAACTGACTGACGTTATGAGAGAGAACAACAGAGTGGGATGGAATTTCCAGTCATTCTACATGCAGCAGAAAGTAGCTGATGATGAACTATTTTAACCACCCACAAGAACCTGGAAGAGGCAACTGTGAACTTGTTCAGAATTTGCCAACCGACACACTCATAAATCTTGAATGCATGGTCAGCGGGCTGGTGCCTGAGCGCAAACACTGACTTGTGGCTGCATCTCAGTAAAAAAGTGCAATAGAGTAATACATGACAGTAATACAACATTAATTTCTGCTCAGATAACCAGTATTCTATCCACTCACCTCTCATTTCCACTTCAGATCCTTTTCTGAGAGTAGAATAACCATACACATTTCTTCAGTCTCCTGCTCATGAATAAGCTTCATTCTCTGAAAACATAAAAATGAGAATGAGTAACGGAAAATACGTTCAGCAAATCTGCCTACACACGCAGAAGCTGCTTTCACAGCTGCTTTGGAAAGAGTAGTTTGTCCTTCCCTTTAGGCCATGAGGAAAATACCTATTTGTCTAACTCAACTTTTCTCAAGCCCCCAAAGATACATTAACAATTCTCAGAGCGTTAGCAACAGTGGCTTGCTAGTGATAGTAGGAGAAACTAGCTGCCCTACCTACTGGTGAGCACATCCAGCAAACCACTCATGGTTATAGCAGATGTTAAAGGTTTACAGACACACTTGTTCATCCCTCCCAGCAGCAAGATCACACAGCATGGAAGCCTGGAGGACAATGTGGCCTGGATGCATTAAGAGTATGCAGGAACACAATAGAGGATTGTCCTGTCACCATGATACTCATCAGTACACTCAGACAAGCCTACTGTGCAATGAGCAACATCATGGCTGCACACCAAGGAGGCAAACAAAAACAAAACAAAAAATACAGCTCTTGTTCAAGTTGCATACGTATTTTTGATTAAATTAATCCAGGAAGAGAATAATATACATATATATATGTATATGTATACACATATATACACACACACATATAATTTTTTTTTAGCACTTGTGTTATCTTTCTGAAAATATTCTAAACATTTCCAAAGCAAGATTTCACTACTGATGATCTTGGTTTGTACTTTCTTATACAGCTCCACAGCTAGAACACTTACAAAATAGAAAGATGGGGAAAAATACCTAAAAACATAGACCCTGGGTTACAGTTACAGGAAAACACTATTTCTTAATTGTATCTGTTCAAGTCCTTGATTAGTTTCAGGTGGGTTTGTATCTTCCTTACAATTCACTTTCAACAGATACTCTAGCAAAACGTTTAATGGGAGAGAGCCACTGAAGCAAATATTTGTAAAAAATGGGTATAGAAAATGTGCCTAATGTGTTTTAAAGTGGCAGTCTCAAACGTTTATGATGAAAAATAGGTATTAAGTTTTCTTCTGAATGCCACTGATGTCTGTGGAGGTCATTATGGAGGGTCCAAAGTCAAGCTACAGGAATACCACAGGTGATTCATACTACTATTGATTTGTATCTTTGTAATGCTTTGGTGTCTCATTTGTGAGCCATGGACATTTTGAGTAAGGGATCAAAGACAAAGAACAAAAAACTGGTTCCCCCCAACTAGTGAAAAATACTCTTCATTTGAAGTATATCTTGCAGACACTGTTTGGTGAATACTGCTGAATAATGAATACATTCTAGAAAATTGCAAGCAGAAAGTCAGAGCACACACCAGATAATTTTTTCCTCATGGTTTTTTCATCTCTCTCTCCTTAGTAGATACTTCAGGGGCAAGCTGCCATGGGTGGTGTTGATTTATTTGGTTAATAAATGTCCCTTCACTTACTAAGCAATCAGTAAAATAAAGTTTCCTGCAATAAAAGTATTTTATACATTATAGTAAATTAAATTGAATATTTTAATGCCTCAAACAGTAATGTATTCTTAATGATCATGTTCCCATCACATAGCTTTAATATAAGTAGTTCCATCTTCAAGCGATTTCTAAAATAAAATGAGATACAGAATTATAAGTTGCTGCAGCTGGTAAGAAAAAAAAAAATCTGTTCCTTTCATACTTGGTCAGTTCCTTCAGGGCTTCAAGCATGATTCAGAGCATACTATGTATCACCTAAGCATGATACAGAAGTAAAGCTATAAATCTGGTGCAATAGGATGTTTTAGCATCAGAAGTACCTCCAAGGTTTATTGTCAACCAAACCAAACTTCAGTAGAGTCATCTCAAAATCTGCCATGTTAAAGTATACTTTCAATAAAAGTAAACTGAGATATCACAGATGAGATAAAAATACACCACGATTTTTAAATCAAAGCATTTTAGAGGAAACTTATGTAGAAACGAATTTGCTACACATTATATGCATACCATACAAAAATGGGTTTCTACAACATATGGAAAGTATCTGAATCACTAAGACAATGACCTTCATAAATCACTCCTTGTTTCAACTTTAAATTATGTCTTGTTCTCTCTCATGGGATATTCACTGTATCTCATACAAACTTATAGTTGTGTATGCACAGTATTCCTACCTTTATAGAGAATTATGTCATATCAACACAGAGAGGGTACGTAAAACAAAGAGTAAACACATTTTTATGAGACTCTGACCAGACGGACCCACATACTTCACTTTTTATCACTTCCCTTTGGCATAAGGGAATATTCTTTTTTGTTGTATGTGATTTATTAAATGGACTAACCAAAACTTCAGGGGATTCCTCTTCAAACTTCATCAGTGCACTGAAGTTCTCTGTGGGTGGCAATGGCCAAGCCAGTGCCACACAGGAGAATAACGTGGGATGAAAATCCCATTTCCCTACTCCCAGGTACATGAAGGATTTAGGTTCATTCAAGCCAAAATTCAACTACCTATGAAAACAATGGAGATTTATAGGATTTTATGCAAAAGCGTGTTACAACTGAAGGCTACTGCTTGTGGTAGTCTTACCTTTCCATTCTTGTCACAACTGTAGTTTGAACAAACATTATCTATAGTAATGTCATTTTGTTTTACCTATGACCAACAATATTCTTCTAAAAATAACATAGGAAATAGTGTGTAACTGTATGCTCTGAAATTTTATTTCCTGCTTTTAGCAAATGTTTACCTGTTCACATAGTCTCAAAATGAGCACCTCATATCAACACAACTTTCCTACAGATTTTACATAATAACAATACAGCTTTACTTACCTGTTCAGCATGTTCTACTTCTTCTCCAGAGCTCTCTTATCCATAAAAACTGACTGAGAAAACTTATAGTCATCTGAGTCAACGATTTAGCATTCAATACTTCAAAATATCTCCAAATCCAAAGGTTAGTACTGGCCTAGAGGCAATTATCTGCACCCAGATGCTTGAATTCAACAGCTGTTAACAAACATTTTCATGAAGTGTGCATGCAAAGCTCTACCTGAGCATTGCTTTTGCAAAGATAAATGCAAGAATACAATACTTCAAGGACATTATTGATATTGTAACTGAGATATTTCTGTCATATTTTTTTCTTTACTTCTGAGGCTGGAAAGAACCTCTGGAGATAAACTAGTCCAACTTCTCTGCTCAAGCTTGTTTCCCTGGAGCATATCACCTAGGATTGTGTAAAGGCTGCTTTTGAAGATCCTCAGGGAAGGAGCTTCCACAGCTTCTCTGGGCAGTCTCTTCCAGTGCTCAGTTACCATTACAGTAAAGAAGCTTTTACTTCTCCAGCCAGAACTTCTCTGTGTTTCAGTCCGTGCCTGTTTCTTCTTGCCTTATCACTGTGCACCACACTGAGAAGAGTCAGTGGGAGACCATCCTCTTGACTACCTCCCTTCAGATACACATTGATGATACTCCCCCAGAGCCTTCTCTAAGCTGTACAGGTCCAGGTCCCTCAGTATTTCCTCCTAGCAGAGGTGCTACAGTCCTTTAATTGTTTTAGTTGCCCTCAGCAGGACTCTCTCCAGTATGTCCACGTCTCTTGCACTGGGAAGCCCAGAACTGTACACAGTACTCTAGGTGAGGCCTCACCAGGGTTGAGTAGAGTGGGAGGATCACCTCCCTCAACCTGAGGGCAATGCTCTAATGCAACTCAGATACCAATGGCCTTCTTGGCCACAAAGGCACGTGGCTGACTCATGGTCAACATACTGTCCATCACAATATGAGGATAGTATAGGAGACAGTATCAAAAACCTTGCTGAAGTCGAGGTAGACAACATCCACTGCTCTCCCCTTATCTATGCAACCAGTTATGCTATCATAAAAGCGGAATCAGTTTGGTTAAGCATGATTTCCCTTTGATAAATCTGTGCTGACTACTCCTGATCACCTTCTTGTCTTCTACACGCTCAAAGATGGCCTCCAGGATGACTGTTCCACCCCCCTTTCCAGGGACTGAGATGAGGCTGACTGGCCTGTAGTCTTGTGAGTCTTCCTTCTTGCCTTTTGATGACTAGGGTCACATTCGCTTTCTTCCAGACTTCATGCATCTCTCCTGATGGCCATTACCTTCTAAAGATGATCAAGAGTGGCCTGGTAATGTAGTCCACCAGCTATCTCAGCACTCATGGATGCATTCTATCAGGGCCCATGGACTTGTGGATGTCAAGTTTACCTGAATCATCACTAATCTGATCCTTCTTAACCAAGGGAAACTCTTCCTTTCTCCAGACTTTCTTCCTGGTCTCCTTGGTCAGGGACTCTTGAGGGCTGGCCTTGGAGGTGAAAACATGCAGTCTTATAAGTCTTTGAAAAGACATAACATAAAAGATATAAAGACTTATAAATATAAAGACTTATATAACATATAAGTCTTTGAAAAGCTGCTGGAACTACTACTACTACTGCAGTTACTTATGAACTAACTGAACTTGTTCTACAGTATACTAGCACATGATAAACACAAAATGTTAAAACTCTCGGAAGACAACCATGCTTCAGCAGAAATTATATATCCATCTGGATAGTTCAGTTGTATGTGATAAAATAAAGATTCTACAGAGAGCTAACAAGGGATTTCTCAAATAATAGTGTCATTAATCTACTTAATCATTTATATCTCTATGGTTTAGTATTGTCTTTGGCTGTAGCAACCACAGATTACGTGAAGTGACTAGACCAAAGTGCAGTAAATTGTAGTTATAAATAATGGCAGTCTGAAACAATAAACAAAAATTTGCCAAGCTTTCTACCAAATAGGAACAACCAAATCAAAAACTGGTCTCAGAGTGATTTTTTTTTTTTAATCTAATAGATTAATAAACAGTGACTAAATTTTCAACAAAATGATAACTCTTTATTTTAGTGACCAGGTTTTGAATTGAACTTTAATCTGAAATTGTTACTAGCTGTTAGAATAAAGAGATGGCAATGAGATGTCAGTCTGCCATCCAGAAACTCCAGAGATTATTTTGAGACCAGAGATTTCCATAAAACAGCTTTTGTCCTCCCTCTCAAACCATATTGGTAGGCAATATTAAGAATATCAAACCCCAGATGAAATTATGATACCCAGTTTTAAATCAAGATGTAGTATGGCTGTACAGTATGTAGGTAAAGCACATCCACGTTGTAACAAAAACAAATGAGTAAGCCACAACTGTAGACTGCAGGTAGCCAGGAAGAGAAAGAAAATACCATCAGTGCTATTCCTCAATGGAGATAAAACACTTCTAAGACGATATTTGTCTTTCAAGCTTCACTGGTGGTTAACAATTCATCTTCCCCTATGCTATATGAAAAAGTGGTAGAATTTGTCTTTTGTTTTCAGAAATAGAGATAAAACTCTTCCTGCCTTATTAACAACTTACACTGTAATGAATGAGCTAAAGAACAATTTTCCACCTTTAGCTCTGCACAGATGAGCTTTTCTGTAACATCATGTTACTTCTGTAATGCATTTAAGTTAGTGCAACTAGAAAATACTTATCCAAGATTCATCATGACTAAATAAAGCATTTCTAACTTTATGATGTCTGCTTTCCTTCACTGAGACTCATCATACAAATGCTTCCAAATTTATCACTTATTCTTGGAATGCCTCATTTGCATAATTTACTGCTCACATATGTGCCAGAACAACTAGATCAGGACTATCTCCACCACCTCCTACACAGCATTCACCAGGTTTCCTGGGCAACCAGACTTTCTCACCTAATGTAGAAGGACCAGAAAAATTCCTGAACGTAACAACTAGTTAAATCCTTTTCCCACACACAATAATGATGCCAGACTAACAACTCTATAGCCAACAAAGAAAAGAACTTTCTATAAACCCCAATCCTATCACCAAATTCTTGGGGAATTTGAGGGAAGGAAAGCACCTTTCCACTTAAAATGCATGTTTAGACTATACACAGAGGGAGATATCACAATCAGACAATCAAACCATTTTTTAAATTACGAGATACTGAAAAAATACAAAGTTTTGGAGTTTGAATGAGTTTTGTTTTGCTTTGTTCGAAAATTACATTCTTATTTCTCAATCCTTTTTTTTTTTTTTTTTTTTTTTTTTACTCTTTCTATTCAAAGCACAAAGAATACCAGAAATCAAAAACCCACTTTTTTATTTTATTTTACCCCACTCAGTGGGTAAAATAGGCTATTTTGAAAAAACACACAATAATTTAGGGATATCTGATTTGAGCAGAAGAAGAGTCATGCCTCATGAAAATATTTTGTGCTTGCATTTTACCTGCCTAATTTTTTTCAGTACATGTTTACTGACATAAATAGTAGCATTTTGGATCTGTACAGCTCCTAGTCAACTCCTGCATGACTTCAATCATGGTAACAATTTGGAAACTCAGCATCTTTGAAAGAAATGCTTCTGCTTGCATGCCTAATTTCAGGCATGCAATCTGTTAACATTTCAGTACGAAAGTAAATCAGAACATATAACTAGCCACTCAGCTTGTAAACCTGTCAATTTTTTTCTCAAGTCACAGATGGCTCACGTGACCAAAATGAACTTTTACAGCCTGAAATGTAAGCAGGTAGGCCTAAGCCAGGCACGTCCCACCCACAGCCCAGCCCAGCTCTCCCTGCAGCTGCCCCCTGCCCCACCAAGCAGCCTGGTCCGTGTCCAGGTCCCTAGTGCTCAGCATCAACTGAACCTTGGAGTGTGCCCTCAGCACTGTCTAGGCTGGAACCAGGGCACAAGGAGGGCACAAAGCAGTGGTAACTCAAGTTATGACAAATACATTTATGCACTGTGATTAATTGGCTAAACACAGTCCTGTGAACAACAAAAAACATGCAGCCACGCTTTCCATTCTGATAATGGAATTTGAGAACAAGTTTCAAGGTTGCCAAAAAAATCATCAATATTTTGCTATATTTGTGACATACATTTTCAGCTGACATAAATAAGTTACCTGCGTATTCTCTGCTCACAGCGGCAGATACTCAAAGAAAAATGTGATCATGTTTCTTTCCCAGACTTGGATAAGCCCTCTCTTATCAGAGAGAACTATCCTCATAGTAACGCCTTACTCACACCATCACTTTTGGCAGTTGGTACATTTGTGAACAACAGTCGTCAAGAGTGAAGTACAGGAGAAGTAAGATTTCATCAAAAAAAATACGACAAACACCTCGAGACCTCTCTAAGAATTGGAGCCGCTGCCATCAAACCAGGCTGGTGTGTTAGTTTTACAAAAACAAGGTCAAGTACCACACTGGTGTTGTGGTTTTGTTACTCTCTCAAACAAAAGAAGTTTTGTTACTTATATAAATTAATTATATATTTTACATGCAGCCCAAGATGATTCCTCTTCAATCAGCTTGGCCCTGGCAAGCCAAAAGATTCATGGCCAAAGCCCTACAGTTCTCTTACAAACTCTCACAGCAGCTACCATATTTGGTATTCTCTGAACAGTGGGTATAACCAGAAGGATTTGAACCTGTAGACACAAGCTGTCCTTTCCCACTGAGCATTAACCACCACCACTTCAGTGTCTCTGCCGGGCTAGAATGGTCTGACAGGGAAAATGTTTTCTTAAATTATATATTCTCAGAGGTGATGCTATTGCCATTTAGATCCATTTCTTTCTTCTGAGCTACCCAGTGATATGCAATCTGCAGTGCTAAGGGGACCAGTGACAAGTTTCAGACAATCATCAGTCATTTCCTCCCTATCCCATACTAAAAACAAGCAACAAACCATTTTTCCTTCAATTGCAACAACACAGAAATATCAAGGGAGAAATGGGAAAACTTAAAATGCCCTCACAGTCCACTGTTTTGCTTAAAATAAATGTGCAACATAATGTTTAACATTGCACATTCCAGAAATAACCTTCTTGCCCTTCTCTTTGTGCCCTGCTTCAGGCTATTGACAAGAGCCCTCATAAACCACTACTCAACAGCAGCATCTGGCAATTTTTAAAGTTCTGTAATAAAAACAAGAAAGTGTTGATAAATTTACTTGACACTTTAAAATAAATCTAATTCAGCCATGGATTAACAATGGAATTTTTATACCAAATAAATTTGCAAGCAAAAGCTCTACTAGAATAAAGGCTGACAATCATATTTCTAGTGAACTTCTGATACTAATTTTCATGATAGATAAACTACCATCTCAATAACAGTGCTTTCCTTTAGCATTGCAGAATAAAAGAAAGTTTCTTTGTTAGGCGTTTGCTTTAGGGACTGCTGGGTTCTGACCATGTGCGATCTATTTCAGGCCTTTTTTAGGCACAAGTTTTGCCAAAAAGCTATATGTCTCATTAGTTAGGCATGAAACGAGCTCACAGAAGTTGTAAGACCCACAAGTTGTGCCAACAAAGCTTAAGAACTTCTGTGAGGCTTCCAGAACTCCTTTTGTTCATGCTGGTTACAAGTAACGTGATTTAAGAAAGAGTTAAAGATGGGGATACATTGTTCTTTAAAACATGTCCCTTAAACACCACGAAACCTGGAAATTTGTAATCGTGCTCCTCATCTGTGATTCTGTACTTTCACCGTCCCTCTATTTCAAATCCTTTACGCAAAGTATCTTTGCTACAAGATGACTCTCTCCTTACATTTGCTTTCTACTCCGGTAAGCAGATTACCCTCCTTCAATGCCTTCAAGTATTAAAGACATCATGGTATCCGGAAGCAGTCTTGCACTGGTGGGACTGGTATACGTGGGAACAGACCACGGTTTGACACTGGACCCTCAATGTGAAGATGCAGTTTTGTGTTGAACTTCCTAAACTGCAGGCATAAAGCATTTTCAAAGTGATAAAGAGTAAATTTCTGCTTAGATTGCTTGGTGTAGTGGGTCTGACTGAGGATGGAGTTAGTTTTCTTCACAGAAGCTCAAATAGTGCTGTTTTAGATTTGTGACCAAAACAATGCTGATAACATACTCATGTTTTAACTATTGCTAAATAGCATTTACACAGCATCAAGGTCTTCTCTGTTTCTCACTCTACCCCTCAGTGAATAAGACTGGGAGTTCGTTGGAGGTCGGGAGGGGCCATGACTGGTAAGATGACCTGAACTAACCAAAGAGATAGATATTCCATGCCAAGAAATCTCACGCCATCTTCCGCTTGGGAACTGGCAGCGCATCAGTCTGAAAGGTGGTAAGAGATTGCTTTGTATCAACTTTTTTCTTTTCTTTCTTCTTCAATTCTTAGTTTACTAAGTAATGTATTATTGTTTTGACCCAAAGTTTCTTGCTTTTACTCTTTCTTTCTGCTTCTTCTATCCCTCTGAGGCTGGATGGGGTGCATGGGTGGAAGTGGGCAAGTGGCTGTGCAGTGCTTATCCCACAGCACTTGGATATCTTGATCTACATGCCAAGAGATTTCAGAGCCAGTAAGATAAAACATGCCAGAGTTCAACTAGGATGAAACTAGCTACATTACTTGTGTAGCTTTTGCATTTCTCTCTAGCATTCTTTGCTGCTGATTGCTACCATTTGGTTTCAGTTGCCTTGGGCACTTGTCCATCCAGCTCAAAATTAATTCCAACAGAGGCCAAAAAACATAAGAGACTTCTGTACTGAGGTCCCCAGTCTGTTTTGAGAGACCCAATAGGCTCAGACCAGCATCTGCACTTTTTACTGCTGTCCAAACTAGAAAAAAAATCTCTGAATATTTTGAGATTCACACATCACCACTATGCTATAATGTCTTAGACACTCAGTGTTGCCAGTATAAATTAAACAAGCTTTGTAACCTATAGTTATGACTACCTATGTAATACAGCATAAAGTACAATGCAGAGAACACAGCTGCACTCTATAGTTCTACAAGTCTACACAGTTTTGACAGACTTGATGAACTCTAATTACATTGAAATACCCCTCTGTCTCTTGTGGTCAGAAATCTTCCCCTTATGTGCATTTGTCTCTGTAACGCTCTGCACCTAGGGGAAACAAGGAGGATGACAGCTTCACCTTTTAACTCCCTGTCTGTCCCAA
This sequence comes from Gallus gallus, assembly GCF_016699485.2. NCBI lineage: Eukaryota > Metazoa > Chordata > Aves > Galliformes > Phasianidae > Gallus > Gallus gallus. Next base: position 37,685,699 of record NC_052535.1, on the reverse strand, counting down.
GAGTTGAGCAATGGCTCATATCACATTGCAAGCAGTTTTATGGAGACAAGGTGACCCCATGGCCTACTAGTAACATACAATTTACCACAGGTTTCTCAATTATAAACTAAAATGCCAAAATAATAATAATAGGCTTTTTTTTTTCCTCATTTTCCACTGGTTTCCCACACTGAGAATTGACATGTGGGATGAGGTACTGTACAGCTTCAGTAAGGTATGTTAACACATAAACATAAAGCAAAATGTGACGAGTAAATAGGACATAGATCGCATGTAAGCCTGATCTGGGTGGAGAAATGTACAGCTGAATAGTCACCAAGTTACTCATCTTAAAGCAGAACAAGACACCAGAAGTATATAGATAATAAACAACTCACTAACTCAATTATGCAGTCTTTCATCTCCTGCCAGCTAGAAGAAAACAAAAGGGTTAAAGCTAGTTAGAAAGCCCATCCACACCAAAACATTTTGGCTTAAAGTATGGTAGCCTTTTCATCAGCCAAAAGCACTGAAACTGTTCTCTCACTAGCTTCTCACTTGCTTATGGGAGCAAGGTACACCAGCTACTGGCAGAGATGACAGTTCGTTCCACTCTCTGCTTTAACAGAGGAGTCCACTCAGATGTGGGTACCAAACCTGGGATCCATGTATGTGTTTTTGGGTTGGAGGCTGGTCATAAGCTGGTACAGGTATGGTACAGCTGGTACAGCTGGTACTATTAGAAGGCAGCTAATACATGACGTGGCCTGAATAACGCTTCAGAAGTAAACTAGCAGTTTAAAGGGACTGTAGGGACATCTTTTGGGATCAGGGTTATTTGCATGTGTTTAGTGGGCTTTTTTTTTTTCCAAATATCATTATATATATTGAAAGCAATAATTTCATGTTCATGTATTAAGTAAGATGGTCTAGCACTGTTGACTTCAAAACAGCAGTCAGTTTACACTGACCAAGAACTATAGATATCTGTTTGTATTAAAACCCTAATAGTTAGAGATGAAACTCCCTCTTTTTTCTTTTGATCTTGTTCTAATGGCTCACTGCTTTCTAATTTAAATATTAGCAGTCCAGAGTTGGTTGCTCTCTTTCAAATTCCACCCAACATGATAAAAGTGACTGGGGTTGAGAAGAATATTTTTTTGGTAAGTAAATGCAATAGGCTCTGAAAGGCTCTAAAATAAGCATTTATAAAAGTGAGGTAGGCATTTCTTTATCAGTTAAAGTACTCGTGGCTCAGAAGTTAACATATATTTTTATGTGTTGGCTTATTGGATCAGACACGGAGACTTTTATTAAAGTAACTGGAAACAGATTGTGGAAAAGAATGTCAAAAATGCAGGTGTAAAAACATTCTACTCTCACTAAAGTTGGTGGTAGTATCTGGTTTGACTCTGAGGTTTCACATGTACACTAAAAGTGTACTGAAATGAACTGAGACTGGTTTAGACCTATTGTTACGATACATTAACTTTATGCAGATTTCACAAACACTTCCTTTTAAAGTCACAAACTTACATTAAATCTTCAGCAAAATTAAATGTACAATAAATAAAATCAAGTATTTTGAGGTTTTGGGATTATTTCATTGATCTACTCATTACTGACTTCTGAAAAAAGTATTTCTAGTTACATTTAATCCTGCAAAAGCTAAATGCAACAGTAACTTGGTTTAGCATATTTTATGTCAGCCTCTCAGATGAGTAATGATAACATTAATAATAAAGCTTACTCTCATTTTCTTTGCTCCTCTAAAATAAATGAAAGTGTTACATTAGTCTCCCCTGAACTCTGTGGCTGGTGAAAAACCCCATGAGATGTATCTAAAATTTCATTTCTTACAACTGGTGTATGAATAGTACTTCTGTGGTTATAATAAATAACTTTGCCTGAGACAGTTTTAATGAGAGTGGATCTCCTTCCAATTTTATTGTGGTTAGCATAAAGAAAAAATTCCCTCATTCTATACAGTTCCATTTTTTATGGTGAAAAACTCAAGGCTCCATAAAGAAATGAAGACACGTTCCTTCACGTACTCATGAGAAGAAAAGTTACAGAAGAATGTCCAAATAAAAATATGAAAGTATCTATTTTTCAATGGTATTTATAGATACAAATGAATCTGCACCAATTGAGTTAGCAGTGTATTCTGCATAATCTGTATCTAATTTAAACTGTAAAGTCACTAGTATTCCAACTCCAACTCAGATTTTTATCATAGCATTGAATGCAGTGTCCTGCTCAACTCATCAGAAACTGGAAAGGAACAAATATAATGGAAAAGAACTCCAAGATCATCCAGTCCCATCATCCACCTACCACCAATATTTCCCCACTAAAACACATCCCTTAGTACATCTGAACATTTCTTGAACACCTCCAGGGACTGTGACTCAATCACAACATATCAGTGACTTAATAATGATTTCTAAGACATAACTAGCACTAAGCTTTAAAAAACAAGAGTCACAACTAAAGCACATGTCAGTCATACCTTGGAATTCATTCTTGTTTGTTTTAGAAGGTTGCGGTTCATCCTGAATCTCCTTTATCAAAAGATTGGTCCTCCCCTTCCCTTTCCTGGAAGAAAGGCTCACTAGCATCAATAGGTTTTCCCTTGCATGTATGTACATTAAAAAAAATCTAAAAATATATATTCTCTTTTCACAGAACACAGGAAAAAGTGACAAACTGTTTCCAATTTTCAGTGTGTAAGCAGAGAATAAAACTCGCTTGTCTGAAAAAGAAAAGATAATTCACATTTTTCTACATTTTTCACATTGAAAACTTGTAGACTCTTCTAGCAAGGCATCTAATGCCACTAGTCACTTTGGAAAAATCAGAAGATTTCACACTGCATTCCTCCAGAACAAAAGAATAAAAAAGGGTACAACTGCAATTAAACTGAGACACGAGGATTGCCCTTTTCAAAGTGCAACTCTCCAGTCCCATTTTTAGTTGGACTTCTTTTTTTCTAAATGAGGAAGAATACAATGAATTTTTTTCATAACTGGATTGCAACAATCTGATTAAGATTGCACAGCAGATGCAGAATCAAATATTTATCTGCAATATAATTATACAGAAAAACTATGTTTGTTTCTCTGTGTTCTAGGAGACATAAATTCACCCACAAGAAGAAAGCAAATGAAAGTAATTGTTTGGCATTTGAATCTTTTTGGATGTTTATTTAAGAGAAAAAAATGGTTTTTATTTATATGCATATGTCTATTTTAATTTTGCCAGAACAAACCTTTAAAAAACAGATGGCCACAGAGAATGCTACACCCCATTTAACCATTATATTTCAACTATAAAGCCACAACTTCCAGAGCAATAGCAACAAAGTCAGTGCCTACTTAATAGTTTCATGTGGGATTTGAACTAATAAAAGTCATGGTGTTATTAATATGCCCGCTGCAAACAGACTAAATACGAAGCAACAGAATAAGCCCAAACAGAAATACATCTTTGTTCATTCACTATTCACTGTTGGAATGCTGTTTCACTGCTGGGAAAATGGCTCCCAGCATCATCTTGTCTCTGAGTTAAATAAGGGACCTACACTATCTCCTCCATAGAGCCACCTTTTTTGTGCACATAAACATCAATTTATCAAAACATTCTGTGGCCAAGAGTTAAAAAACAGCTTTTGCAAAGTCCAAACTGCAAAGCAAATCATTCCCCCATTGCACTGTTTCTTCTCTATCATGATACTCTTTTAGTCTTTTCTAGTCCACATCCCTATCTTTTCCCAAAGTTGCATGAACATAAGTTCTAAGATCTCAAAATTTTCTGCCAAATAGAATTCTAGCCAGACCTAATGAAACCACATCTGGAGAAGATAATGCAATTATGTGACTATTAAATTAAAGCAGAAGATACAGCAGAACTGAAGCCTGAGGCATATGGTGGTTCACTTTGTAGCTACACCAGAAAGCTGCTGGTGAGGCAAAAGGGAAAAGCTGTTAAGTTCTGTCAAAGTCATCAGACTTCTTGTTAAAGTCTTGCCTCAAATATGGAAATGTAAACATGAATAAGTGAATGAGCTTTTATGAGACTCTCCTATGCAAAGGTGGAAATGGATTTCATTACATCTCTTTTCCTTTATCAGAATTCCATCAACAAGATGTCTCTCACTGAACACTGCAGTCCATGTTCAATCTTAACACAGCCATACACCATAGAACAATGACCAAGCTTTACATATCATGCAGGGCCTTCAAGAGTCTCCACATCAGCAACAATTCAATAGCATTTTCCTGAAATACCACTTCGCAAAATTATTTCTAACTGCCCTTCCTCTCCATTCTGTGCTAGGGTTTTGGGAGTTCTCTTCCACAATGAACATGTGTCTTCCTTTTCTTCATATTTATTTGTTTTTGTTTATATTTTAACCTTTCATTTGGCAAAGACTATCATTTTCAATCTTTATTTCTAATTTCATTGATTCAAGGAGAGCTGGCATTTCTAGCTTACTTTCAGTTCAGCACTGTGAAAAACTCCAGTAATTAGAGGTTACCACATCTTTTCTAGGTAATTAAGAACTTCAAGGCCCAACAAGTTTGACAGAAATTGCAATTCTTTATCAATTCCTTATCAATTCTTCTCCCAGTTTCAACACACCAGCAATTAGAATTAATCAAGATTTAATCAAGATTTAATTAGATTAATCAAGAATTAATCAATTCTTACTCTTTGAAATCAATTAGCCATTTTTTAGAGCTCACCTTAGTATAACAACACACAGTAACTGAATTTTGGATTGTTAAGTCATAAAACCTGCAAGTCAAGGCACGTCATCCATGACACTATGTTCTCTTCATCCCATAATCTTGGGAGTTTGTCACAAACTTTCTTAACATAAGAAGCAGGTTGAATAACACAATTCAAATCCTGTGCATCCACAACGCTCACAACTTGTCTTATTGGTGTTTACCCTACTTGAGTCAAACTGAGTGGTGCAATAAGGGAGAGTTAATCTCACTCAATTCCATGAGTTCTATGCTAAGTAAAGGGATTTTTGGGTGAGCATCATTTACTATTAAAACCAAGACGTGATGACACATAGACCACAAATAAGACAAAGAGTAATCTCTTTACCTAAGCTACACTTATTGAATACAGCTGTAGAAATGTGGGTTACAAGGGAACAGATAAAAAATGAATTAAAAGAAGCTTCTGTAAAATCATCCACCTAGATATTTCCTCACATTCTCTTGTATTTTTATGTTCAAACTTTCTGCAAGAACACACACTCATGATGGAGACAATGACAAAGAGGAACACATATATATCATGAGATACTACTGCTACACTTCCACTATCTACCATCTGCTTCCATTTTTCATAGGTAGTCTAGAGTCTGAAACAAGATAATTCACAAGGTTCACTTCGCATCCATCCTGCTGACAACAGCCACAGTGAAGGCAAAGAGGACCAATCACATTTACTCCACCCTCTGCAGAGACTAATGCAGACAAAGAAGAAAAAACAATTACACTACTCTGAAAAAATACTATTCTGTATTTTCTACAAAGGCAAACATGAGAAGAGAAATGCATATACTCATTTGTAGTGCACTACAGAAAAAATGCCCCAAAAGCATACTGTTTCAACATATGGGTCACATTGATTTTTTTGGCTGAATATCATGAAATGCCAAATATGGGTATGCACATAACATTTGCCTCTTATTCTCCATCTAATGGAAAACATTTCCTATAGGTATTTAAAATATAAGAATCTTAAAGAACAACAAATGATTTGTTGTGTTTGTTTGTTTAAACAAAATCCTTACGGGTGTGAATTCTGTCAGCAAGAGAGCAAAGGAAAAAAGGACCAGAAGTGTTATTTCTGATAAAAGATCTCCCAACTAAAGAACGATCTAATTAAGCAATAATAAAATGTTATTGTTGAACTCCAGCCATTTCCATTTTCTACATTAATTTTTAATCTTTAGAAAGTGGACTGATTTTTCAAAGTAAAATGGAAACGGTTAGCAAGTTGTGGATCATGTGTACAGTTTGGTATATATTTATTTTTTTAAAACAATCTGAGATATAGCTTGAGTTAGGATGTCACTATATCAGTGCACTCAAGCAGTATTAGCAGAAGACCTCACTGTTTTTAAGCTTCTCTGGTGCTCTCTACCTTTAATTCTATTATCCTTTAACATCATATCTTATAAACAGAAATATTTTAATATAAATTTGGTGGTCTTTCAAGAAGCACAACCCGTGCTGATTATAAAAATAACCGAATAAAAGGGAGTTAACATGATTACTTGTTTATTTTCCTGCCCAGATGAAGGGAAAAAAAAACAGGAGCAACTGCAGTTCAGGTCTTCATTTTATATATATTTCTTCTTGTCAGCTTAGCTTCCTTATGTTCAAATGGTATTACAAGTTTAATCAGCCCGTCATATAATGAAAGGGTACTTTATGACAGTTTTCCATGTAATTCACTGAACCCAGGTTGGTAAATATATCTATTGTAATAAGTGAGTGTATGGGAACCATTGAATCATAGCCTGAACCTCTGATTGACCACATGAGGCAAGCACTGAATCAGCTGCAGGGGCACAGGTGAATGCAGTTTCACCTGAGTGACCAGAAGGGATGGAGCCTGGCTCCACCTCTCCTAGACCCCATTTAAGGGCTGACTCCCAAGGAAGAAGGATCTCTCTCTGGAGATCGCTCCTCTTGGAGCCCTTCAGCAAGCCCAGGACATGGGTAAGCTCTTTATTTCATTACTCCTTTGTAACACAATAACTTCTTTGTACCTATACCCATATACCTATTTACCTTACAATCTGTATACCTGTTTGCGATACTGTGAGATACAAATAAGGGTGGCATGGTTACTAATACACAGAACTTCAAATTAGATGGCAAGAGTACGTAAGGTCTTATTCTCAAAGTACAAGCCCTGAGAAACCCAGCTAAAGGCAAATCCATGACCATTTGTGATAGCTATACAGCTGTAACCAGTCATTATTTCCCCCTGAAATTCAATAGATTTTTCAGTCTCTAATCTCAGTAACACTGTGCTTTTATGGACATAATAGATTTAGTTACCTATGCAAAGAAGAAAGCATTTGTTTAAGTAGTCTCCCAAGCCTTTCTCAAGGCATTTAATAGGGATATCAGTAATTAAGTTTGGATCCTGAGCACAGGAAGACCTCGTCATTTGTTTAGATATGCCTGCATTTTCTTTCCAACTGATCTTAGTCAAATTACAGTGTCAAATTTTTATCCCTCAAACACCATCCGAGTTTTCTAAGAATCTGTGGAAGGCTATAGCCTTTCATTAACAGGACATACCTGACTGGGGAAGGGGGAGGAAAGGTCAGCAAAAACAGTATTGCAGATTTGTATTACGAACATCTATATCTGCCTTCTTCATGTGGTTCCTATTCAGCTCTCAAAATGTAACTGTACGGAAAAAAAATAGAAGTTGTGTAAAGTTTTGCTGTTGATAAACTAAGCCTTATTTGCATCTGCTGACAAAAAGTTTTATTAGCATAACAGTGGAAAGTCAATAAACCAAATAGAAGCAAAAGAGCAAATTCTCCTGACAACTTTACTTTTGTTAATGACAAACAGAAAGAGCTATGTGATCACCGTCAAACTCTGGGGCAGATCCAACTCATGCTGATGTCTGCTTTTCAGCTTTTAACTTCAGGAAGATCATTACTGGACCCTGAGTTTGTAGCACTGACATGTATTACAATTCCAAAATACAGATTCTTGGGAGACAACCTGATTGGACAGATGTATTAAAGTTTGGCATTATACACAAAGTCTTCAAATAGGCTTTTTCAGAACACTAGGAGAAATATCATCTAATTATCATTCTTGCTCAGTTAATTAAGTTTCTAAGAGATTCTATAACCTCATTTCTATTTTCTTTCTTGCTTAATGCAAACTAAGTAAAGTACATTTTGTGGAAACTTTTCAATGCTATCCCTTAAATTCCTTCTCTCCCTCCTTTGTACACATATGTAGATCAAGGAAATTTGTGATACTGGCAGAATGTAAAAGCAGACATGGGCCAGCAGTGTGCCCTCACAGCCCAGAATGCCAACAATACCCTGTGATGCATTAATAGAATCACAGCCAGCAGGTCAGGGAGGTGATCCTGCCCCCTCTGCTCCATGCTGTGAGACCTCACCTGGAGCACTGTGTCCAGATATGGAGTTTTCAGTAGAGAAGAGACCCAGAACTGTTGGAATGCATCCAGAGGAGGGCCACAAAAATGACACAAGGGATAGAACACCTCCCTACAGAGATAGGCTGAGAGAGTTGGGGCTGTGCAGCCTGGAGAATGCTCTAGAGAAACCAGAGAGTGACCTTTCAATATCTAAAGGGGGGCTGAAAGAATGAAGAGGACAGACTCTTTAGCAGGGTCTGCTGTGACAGGAAAAGGAGAAATGGTTTCAAACTAAAAGAGTGGAGATTTAGAATGGAAATAAAGTAGTAGTTTTTTTGTTGTTGTTGTTGTTTTTTGTTTTGTTTTTTTTAAACAACGAGAGTGGTGAGGCATGCCCTACTCCCTGGATTCCAAAATAAGGCTGGAGGGTCTCTGAGCACCTGACGGAGCTGTAGGTATCCCTGTTCATCGCAGGTGAGTTGAACTAGACAGCCTCCATAAGGTTTCTTCCAGATCAAACAGTTCTATGATTCTATATGCAGTCACATTAACACTCCATGGAGCACAGTATACTTTCTCCAGAACTGGAGAAACAGATTACAAGGTAACAGTACAAGCAGAGAGCAAGTGGATTGTTACATTGTCCCAGAGTGTGCTTTCAGCTGCTAAAGTTTCTCAACTTCTGATATTTCAAAAGCAGCATCTTCTTGGTATGTTGAATTATGGTTTATAGTAAATAAAGACTCACTGACCCTGTTGAAAATTAAAAGCAATTTTCTCTATAACCATGGAAAAATAATATTACCCTATATAGCTTGCATGGTACAGACCACACAAGGCATTGATATGACATACCTTCTTCCACATAAAGGGAGTAAGGTTAATCTCTGGTAGATAACTGCCAACCAGTGTGACAACTTAACCAAGTCTGTAATCAGCAGTCTCCAAGAAAACTGGAGAAAAACAAAACAAAAAACAAATCCACAATCACAGAAGGTATCACACTAGATAACAATGTTTTATGTCTCACTTTTATATTTAGCCATCTATTTGTCTTTTAAATTGCTAAAAAACAACTATATTAATCCAGAACATGTTCTAAACCCCACTAATGACAGAAATAATATTTTAAAATGACTTAGGCAAGGTTGTAAATGGTAAATTAAAATACATATGGGAGGAGGAGGATAGTAAACTAGTACAGTACATTTGAAGAAAAAAATAATTCATAAAGCCAACTGGAAGAAGAATGTACTATATAAGAGAGTTAATACTATACATATCTATACCACAACAGTGCCTGAAAGGCCTGCTTCAGACCATGGCCACACTGCATAAAGCATTATATAAATCAAAACCATCTCAAAAATAAACAAACCAGGTAGAGTTCAGTCTCTAAAGTCTCCTCTGGCAGCAGCAGGACTTAAAGTTGCATCACAAAGTTATGGTTCTGTGCTTTTAATCAAGTATAAAGTCACAGCTGTTAACACCTTGTTATTCCCTGCCATTCGCAGTCACAATATTAGAAAAATAGGGTTAAAGAAATTCAAGTTTGAGAATTAAGAATAATTTGAGGCTAATTTACATAGAAAAAATGAGAGAGCAAATTAGTGAAGGTATTTTAATGTTTGGTATTAGAAGATAATTTCAAACATTTACAGTAAAATCTCGGGAATTTGAACTGAAAATAACAGAAGTACTTTTAAAAGGCAGAGAATAAAGTGTTTACGCAACATGATTAAAAAGTCATTCTCAAGGGAAAAATTCTACCTTCTAATGTATCGAAAAGCAATTTGATTGCTTTCTCCTAGCATTAATGAGATCAATGACTTTATATTCAAGAGTAGGAAACTAAAACTACTTTACCAAATATGCAGCATTTCCTCATGTAACTTAATTGCTACAGGAAAAAGATCCTTGAAACATCACTAAGTCTCTATCTCACCTTACACTAATGAGAAATGAGGTTCTGTTAATAGAAATTTGCATTTTTAAACCCGTGATACACATCCTTGTCAGTATATTTATGTACATTAAAGCAGATAGCAAGAAACTTTGCTTTTAATTACACTTAGGCAAATGACCTAACTTTAGAAGATTTGACTCCTTTTGAAAAGAGATATTTTGGTTTTAGAATTTTGCTGGCTATAAGTTTAGAAACAGAATTACAGATAAATGTTTATTTTGAATTTTACAGCTGTGGTAGCTTTCACCTCTTTTAAGCCAGACCCTGCTTTTTTTTTGCCAAAATGTGCAATTAGTTGATAACTAGCAGAACCTGACTTAAACTTGCATCCTCAGTACTGACTTCCCAAGTGGCTATCACAAATGGCCACTGGAGGGTAATTAAACTGACAAGATTGCAGCAAGTAGGAAGCTTGCTTATCTTGTACTTGTCAACACGTACATAAGAGTTGTCCTCTCTGCCAGGAGCCCCTAAAGCTCTGCAAGATTGGAACCTCCTGCTTCAGCTGATTGCTTGGCAAGTCGTTCTTGTGCTACAACTGAACACTGGTTTTCTGGCTGGAGATTTATTTCCTTTAAAATTTTTGAAACACAAATTACCGAAATTAAGTTTTTTTAAACATAAATTTTACTGCACTGTCAGATAGGTGAATGTCTTACATGCAATTCTATCCCAATAAAAAGACTGCTTTTACTCCAATAGTTTTGAGCTGAATGAAAAAAAGATTTTCCAAATTGCCAATGATTCAATAACAGCTCAGTGAGGTGCATCCACTAATAGCATCTCTAATAGTATGAATGATCCAAGCTGCCATGCTTTCACGAGCAAATTATTTTAAGGAAAATCTGGTAGCTGGGTCAACTCCGAAGTCAAAGACTTCCCATAACAAGATGGGAAATCAGGTGGGAAATATATACTGTAATAAACCCTTTACGTTTCTTAAAAACACTGAATGCTCTTTTGACTATAAAGGCTAACAGTGCTGCTAATTTATGTTGACTCTGATAAAGCAACAACCAAATACATTCAAGTAGAAAACCTCCAGTAAATATAATATCAATTTCTAATGATAGGCAACATTCAACACTGAAAACTTGTTTTGACACTAATACCAGTTTCATATGACTCTGTAGTACTGCTTCAGGTGTATTAGGGAACCTCTTTTTTCCTCTACTGCCTAGCCTCTGGACAATCAGATGTCAATAGACAATTATAACCTGATCCTTATAAGCAACAACACCTTCTTGAAGAGTTGCAGGTAAAAATGGCAGGGGAAAGCTGAGCATATATTTATCAGAGATACATGATCTTCTACATCAACACAGCTCTCATCAGCACAACTGCATCAAACACATCAGTGCAACAGCTCAGATGCAAATCTTTGCCAAGGGGATAGAATCAGCACCACCTATAGAGGCAGAAAGAAATGACATGTAAAGTATTGACACACTGTTTTGAGAGACTTTTAGCACAGGCAGAGATGGGCAGTTACAAAGTACAGGCCGCCCAAGCTCTAGAAATCAAGACATTGTAAATACTGTGCTAGTACACAGCTACTGAATTAAAGCCATGATATTACTGTGGTACTGATATACTAATACAATTCACTAGTTTATCATCACTAGTTCAAACTACATACTCATGTATGATAGAAGTGGTGCAATTTATCCATTGAGGAGGCAGGAATAATATAGTCATTTATCCTCTGCATTAACCTTGCCAGATATAATTTTAATTTCACCATGTTAAATGATAATTATTTGCATTATTTGCTAGCAGTTACAGGAGAGTGGGGTCACGTTCATGCATAAAGCTGAGCATTTTAATATGAAAAATTCAATTTATAAGGAGTCAACAGATAGTGCAAGGCTAGAAACAAGGAAACGTAGAAGGCAGATGCCTAAGATGAGGTGTATTCTCCAACAAAGTACAAGCAATAGCTCTGGTAGAAGAGAAATAGCATGAGCTCTCCATCCTGTCAGACAGCTACCTCCCATTCAGCTAGGCACCTCTGAACATCTGTCCACAGAGCCTTGCTCCAGGTTACATGGAATGATGCAGTAAATCCATTTCTTTCAAGACCCCGCCTAGCTCTTAATCATAAGAGAGCCCTTCCTTTTTGGGTTTCATTCACTAGGTTTAGAATGAGAACAGCATACCCAGAGCACTATGACATGAGACTGAGGGACATAGCTATACATCTTTTGCCTTGAAGCAGTTGCAATTGCAGTCAAAAGTTTTGGAGCATTCTTGGTTTCTGTGGTTTTTTTTTGTTTGGTAGTATCTGGGGGGGGTGGCCGGGGGGGGGGAAAAGGGAGAAGGCAGCAGATGGAGGGGTGGTTTCAGGCATTAAAAGGTACAGTAAGATGGTTCCAAGCTTCTTATTACCTATGCCACAAATGGTATTTGTTATCAATTAACCCACACAATACAAATAAACCACTGTACAAGGAACAATTGTGGTAAATAGAGGACACACACATGGACAAAAGTAATTCTGGACAATAACTTCACAAACTATATCTGACTCACTAAATTCTATCTTTTCATTTAATCAGTATTCCCCATATTATTTGTAAAGTAACATGAAACTCCATGCAAATAATGAGGACAGTGGAAAGACATTCTAGAAACCTTTCCATTGACTTGAAGAAGGGAGAGTGGGATAAATAGGTTTCCTGGGAAAATATAAAAGCAAATGGTTTGATCCCTGCTTTCATGAGAGTCACTATGGAACAAGAAAATCTTTCCAAAACAACTTAATAGCTTCATTTACAACTATTCATCAGCACTGATCCAGAAGGCTTGTTGACATCAACATGAACCTCACCGTTCAGGGAATGATTTACTTTTTCTTCACTCCCCCTCTCTCCTTCAGATTTCTTACTTCTAAATTATACTGTAAAGTTTACCAGCATAACATCTATATTTAAATCCTTCTCCATCAGCAGCACGCTATCAGTCTCAGTAAAAAGTGGCTAAAACTTTTTGCAACAGCATTCCCAACACATTCTCCATGGTTCCTCAGTTAATGCCAGAATAACTGATAGCTGAAGTGCTATATCTCCTGTCTTCCTGTGTAATCACAACTCAGTTTTGCCTTAGTTTAGGGATGTTAAATACCAGACAGACAGTTTTGATGCATTATTCTATTTACTCTCTGACCCACCCAGCAAAAACTCAACCAGGAAAATGATTGACATAATGTATCAGAACACCCCAAATAAGGAAGCAACAGCCAAACAAAGCAAGAATAAAGTTATTCTGCAAATTTACTTAATCTAACTCCAAGTTTTAAGATGGTTTCAAGTTTGACCCTCCTCCCAACATCATTAAAACCTTTTTAAGTATTGATCAGCAGATGTATGCTAAAACAATCTCACAGGATGGGATGAGCTCATACTTGGACTTCGTGCTTCTGAAACATACTTGTCTGAAAATGGACAAGCAGGTTTACCTTTTCTAGAAAGGTTTCACTATTTGCTGGGAAAAAGCAATAGACATTGAACCTTATATTCTCATTCCTGAAGAGACTGTTTCTAGTTCACTTGGTGACCAGTTGTAATCTGGATGATGAGCAGTGCCATGTTTGTAAATTCTTCTCTGATGCGAAGACTGACATTAAAGTCTGCCTTTAGCTTTTGAGTTCCTTGTCTGTGCACTGCAATGCAAGTCTGCTTCTCATAACAAATATAAAGAACCTTGGAAAGATATATACAACTGTATTTGGAACTACTGCAGTAAGTGTTAGAACTAATTAATCTATTAACATTTTTATTAACATTCTTACCCTGTAGCTGTACCAAACTTCCTGTTTCAAGAGAAATATCCTTAAGCAAAATGCAACCTTCAGTTCTCCAGTGAAGAAAGGCTATCTATGTGCATTATTTATCATTCCTGGTTGACCATAGTTAGAGCTGTTTGATTTATCTTGAAAGCTATCAATTCACCTGTAACAATAAGTATACATGGCATTTATTAAAGCATGGATTAACATAGAATAATTATTGTTAGCTTTTTTGTTACAAATAAAAAACAACCTATATTATACGCAGCAAGAGGGAACAATATTTACAACACAGAACCAGTTTCATTACTCTGAAACCTATTTCCTCCTACTGAATTTAAGGAATTAATTTGTTTTTACTTCCAGCTTGGTTAGTACCTACAAAAAAAAAAGGCAAGTGGAATATTTTCATTATCCAGTTTAAGGGAAAAAAAATAAGTGTTTATTTCAAAGACTCAAATATTGCTGAAATGAGTCAGATAAATTCACATAAGAAAATAAAATCAAATTAATACTGTTCATGGTATTTTCTTAATTGTTTTTCTATGTGAATACTTTCCGGGTTCCACCCAACATCAGGATCTGGCTAAAACATTGAAATAAAGCCAGAAAGGACACTTTCATGCTCTTCCCAGCTCACAATAAGCTTCTGGCATGCAACTTATTCAGCTGTCTGTGGAACAAGAAGAAAGTGGCAGTGAAGAGAGCATATGCCTGACAGCAGTTAGTCAGAGTCAGCCACCCAATGAGGAAACAAATTATGGCATTCAAAGAAGCAGAAATAAGTAGAAAAGAAAAATACATCCTAACCTAGAGTAGTCATGCTAGGATGTGGTCTTCCTGGGTTTGCTTCATGTTCTATAACATGAATGAGTACAAGACCTAAGTCTTTGATTGTTCATGACACAAATGTGTTTATAGTTGACATTTTGAAGATACATTAGTAATGCCCTACAGATCTCTTTATGAGGTTGATTTTCACAATGCTGAGTGCTTCATCAGAAATAAAAAATATTCAGTGCTGCTTGGGATTAAATGCTTTTAAGAAACAAGAAAATATGGGAATTTGGTTGAAAACAGGTAGTAGTCTGACAGCAGCTATAACAACTCATTAGTGGTTTCTGACTGCCCAAAGGAAAGTTCATAGACATTTATTTGGAATGGAAGCATCTGGAAAAAAACAATCATAAAAAAGGCCCAAAGAAAAATGAAATAAAACATCCTTTATACAGTTCTTCAACACAGTTGGGCTCTGACATTAAATACACTTGATATTCACATTCCTGTAAAAATAGTAGAGGTGAAGGGAGTTACTTCTGTACTTTCCCTTCCTGAATGAGTTTATAGTGGGAAATAAGAAGCAAAATATTCACTTCTTAATATTTTAATTACAGGTATATAAGATCATATGTCCAATAACCAAAGTAAATCATCTTCAGATTCTGATTCCTTCCTTTGTCCACAACTCAAGATTCTAAACTCATGTCTTTTTTCCTACTTCATGGAAACTATACATGCCATGTCTCTTAATCATTTCTCATTTACTTTATTCAAAAATTTAGATTAATACAATGTTTACTATAGTCATTAAGCTCAAGGCTAGATTTTACATTTGAGAATATTTTTTTGTAAATCACAGGAAGTGTAAGGTCTGCTAATACTGAGCAATCTCTGACCTCAAAACCTTTCCTCTTCTCCTACTTTGCAAAGATAGCTTTCCTCCTTAAAGGGAAAGGCTACAGTGAGGAAAACAACTGAGATCCAATATTCTTTCTTTAGCTTTTCCTGAAGGTGTTGTTTTTCTTTTTTCCCCACCACTGGAAAATGAAGATTAATGAAGAAACAGTAATGTGGTAACTCCCACAGAACAGATGTTTTTCTGTAGAGGAGGCAGGTAATACAATACAAAGAAATATTTTTTCTTGTCTAATACAGGTGGAAAGTTACACATGCAGCTTTTTCAGAACAAAGAAAAGTAATTTTATCCCAAAGCACGTTCTGCAAAAAAATATCCAAATTCTCTCATGGATAAGTTTTAACATCACAACAAGCAATTAATTTTCATCAGAGCAATCAGATTTTTTTCTTTTCTCCAGTATTAAAACCTTTCATTCTTCTATTTCCCCTCCAAGGTTCATGGAATAATTTAGGATGAAACAGACCTCCAGAGCACATTTGATTCAACTCTCTTGAAAGCAGTTTATTCAGGACCTTGACTAGTTGCATTTTGAATATCTTAAAGAATGAAGTTCCACCTATTCTCTAGCCATTTTTTTTCTATTATTTAACTACTCTGACAATGTTTTTTTCCTAATTACAATTCCCCTTGTTGCAAATAGTTTTGCCTCCTATTATTTGCTGTGTACCTCCAGTAGAAGCCTGCCTCTGTCTTCTCCAAAACCTCCCATTAGATAGCTGTAGAAAGTAACAGTCTCCCTTTAGCTTTCACTTACAGGCCAGGGAAAAAAAAAAAAAAAAATCTGCACCCTCAACCACTCCTTATACTTCATGTGTTCATTCTCTGACCATCCTGGTGGCCTTCTCCGGGACTTGCTCCCGGGGAATGTTAATGCAAGGCCAGATCTCCTGACTCATTTTCTCCTTGTCCATCAGAAGTACCAGATCCTTTCTGGCATAGTTGTCACTTAACCCTAAATAAAAATCAAGAAAACCAAACCAACCCAACCAACCACAGGGAGTTAACTATATTTATAACATTAAGAAGGCATTTTGGTGAGAGTTCCTAGTGTTTTTCTTTACTGTTGTCTTAGAACTCTATTAGTCTGTTTCATTTTTTTGTTTCAATTTTCTTGAATTTTGAAGCAGAGGTCTCAAATTGTAAAAAGATGAATAGGCAAAGACTCAGAGTCTTACAAATGTCCTTAGAATATACAAACTACAATTTTATCACTGTTCTGTATGTTACTGGGGCTACGCTGCCATTGTGAGACCAGTAATGAGTCTGGTATCTTTACTTCTCAGTCTAATATCAGATCTTAATAATCTCATTTTTATGGAAAATGAATTGACTCAATGTGAATAATAAATAAGAGCAATTTACAAATAGCTTTGGGTTGAAACCAAACTATTTGAACTGTTGTTTAAAAAGGTCAGCTAACCAGTATTTATTATAGTTCAGGGACTCATTAGCTTACATAATACCAAGACACAGGAGGAATTTATAAAGAAACTCTTTTTAAAAGAAAGGCCTTCTGGGGAACGGTTTCAATTGTCCTCATCCAAACTTAAAAAAAAAAAAGAGAAAGCTTCCATTAGTCATTAAAAATTTAGGAAGCCCTTACAACATGCTTTTAAAATCATCTTAATTGTATGAAATTTCTCTATCAGAAAAGACTACATATTCTGCTAGCTTTTTAATTTCGCATGTTATAGAACAAATATGTTCTCCAAAACATTTAATGAACAAAAAGCCCTGTGCTTGTTATAGTGAAATTAATAGACCCAGATGCTGTTTATGTAAACCTCTGACCAGTTCCTACAGTGTACCCAGCATTACTTATTGAGATTAAGCAAAACTTCTCAGACCTTTCTCCTGGGGTCAGTGACAGTTCAGACTTCTTTCAAGCATCGAAAGAAGAAAGGAATTCAAAAAGCTTATAGTTCTGAGGGCAGGATACCAAATGTTCTTGGCATTTAGTTTTCATCATAGGATGCCTTACTACCATCATATTTTCTTATCTTGCAGTATTCTGTTCTCCTACTGTATTGAAAATAGAGCTGTAAGTTTTTGGCAGACTGCTTCCCAGTTAAATCAAAATACAGAATCACAAAATGATTTGATTTGGAAAGGATCTTACAGATTATCCAGTTCCAACCCTCTGTTTGCCGCCCCCCCCACCAGATCAGGCTGCCCAGGGCCCCATCCAACCTTGCCTTGAACACCTCCACGGATGGGGCAGCCACAGCTTCCCCAAGCAGCCTGTGCCAGTCTCACCACTCTGAGTAAAGAATTTATTCCTTGCATCTAATTTATACCTACTCTCTTTCAGTTTAAATCTGTTATCCTTTGTCTTGTTACTACACTCCTGATAAAAGAGTCCCCCTCGAGCTTTCTAGTTGGCTCCCTTTAGGGGGAGCTACACTGTACTCATTTCAGCAGGCATGCACAATGCATGCCAGAACAGAATAGCTATAGAGATTTCTGTAACTGCTATCATCCTCAACAAATTGACATAACAGCACCTCTTGTAAAATTTTATGGTACATGCCATCTTGAAACATCAGATATCAGTTTAAAAGCATGAATAGATATAATATCCCATACACCCTGGATGGATATTCTAGCATACAAAGAAGAGAGATATGAGAGATATTAAGTTAACACACTTTAAAAGTATAAACAGTGTATATATTTATGAAAATTGATATAAATTAAGATCTTTTTATGTAGAAATTTTTATATATATCCTAGTATTCTGCATAAGAAGGCATAGAATATTTTATGCTTAAGTTCATGATTTCTACAAAGAACAGCACATTTGGGCAACTAGCACATGTGGGCAACTGCATGGAACAAGATAATTAATACCAATTCAGAAAGACAAAATGTAAGCAATGATGTGGTACATACATCCATTTGATGAGAATCAGTGCGATTTTATACACATTTCATTTTCAACCAGTTAATGATCTATTCTTTAAATAGCAACCCTGTGATCCTGAATGCTTGTGCTAGTCTGAAAGAACCACAAAGGAGCACTCTTAACTCAGATTAGTCCTTTTGAAGAAGGGGTAACGTACCATGAATATATGGTAATATAAATATAAATAAGAACTCGCAAGCCAGTAGTTTCCACTGGGCAGTGTGCTCCATCTGTGTTAACATCAGTGCTGTCTACAACCAGCTTGCGAGCCTGCACCTCTGACCTCTGAGTGAATCACTTTTTCCACTAGAATACATCTTGTATACTACAAGTTGTAATGCAGCAGCTTCATTTAATTAATTAGTATCAAGAGTATATTGAGAGGAAGCATTACACTACTTGATATAAAGGATTTTTTTTTTTTAAAGCCACAATGAGGAATAATTTGCAGTTTATGGGTAAGGACTTTCCAAAAATGAAATGTTCCAAACCTTTCTCCAGCAACAACAACAAAAAAAGCATGCCAGCTGCCAGCTCTGGTTGCTAAATTTCAGCTGGGTATAATTAGAAAAGCCTCATATGTGGGAACTCAGGAATTAAATTCGCTTAGTAAAAATGCAGCAATTCTGCAAACACTTCTTCTCTAAGAGGTTTTAAAGTCCCTCACTACCACAGTTGTTTATTTCCATCTTTATAAACTACAAGATATTTTTTGTTCTAGGCTAGTCTTGCATCCTGTTACAAGAAAGACTAATAGTCTCATAGTCATTATTTTGGTCTTCGCAATTACATCTTTTGTTATGATCAACTTTCGCAGAGAGCTTAACTAAAAGCATCTTCCATCTCCATAAGTCCTTTGCTAAAATCAAGGTATGCCTCTCCTGAGTACTGTTCTTTACTCAATAAAGTACATCTGACATCCACAGCAAACTACTGGCAGTCAGCAAAAATTATAAGTGATCAGCCCTTTCCAGCACAAAATGAAAGCAGTACATTAGGACCACTTTGCATGCATTATGAATTCCTTATTTGCCAGACAAAGGCATAATTGATAATACCAGTTAATAATATATGTATGTTCAAGTTTTTAATATGCCATTAGCAACAATAGTGGGTAAGCTAAAAGCTAAATTTAACAATAGTAAGCAGCATTGTCTTTTGAAATTAATTAGAAGACTTTAAATAGTTTTGGAGTTATAATCACGAAACTGGAGTTCTCACTAGAATTGCCTGTCTGCCAAAAGAATCACAGAGCCTCAACTACTGCTGTTTATGATTTCCATATTCCAATAATTTTTCTGTAATAAAGCCACAAAACCACCAGACATTTATTCCTATTGGCTTTTCTGGAGTTCACAAATCCATCAAGCATCATCAGGAAATACATTGCTCCTCTTTGAGATCATTAGCCTACTTATGTTTCCTTCAACCTTTTAAGGAAGAAGAATTCGGTTAGAGATTAATGCTTCTGCAAGTCACATTTCTTTGTCATTATAGTGCCAGTGCACCATATACAATCTAGGAACTTCTTCAGGATAAGCCAGAGAGCAGATTAATATATTCTGCAGAAGGTCCCTCCTGTGGGCCTAGTCCACACAGTGCAAGTCTGTGTAGTCCTTCCCTCCCATGTATTTCACATGGATACTCCTATATCAAATGTATGAAAACAAAACAAAGAAACAATTGCTCCTCTAGGTAATTTGGTCCAATTTGCAACCATAACCACTTAAAAAAAAAATACAGCTATATATCTGAATTTCTTTGACTAGCTTTGAGACACTAACTGTTGATTAAGATGCTGCGTATCTCTCTAGATCAAAAACCTCTGCTCAGCACCAGCTTAAACCTAACTCAAATGACTGATGGAATACTACACCTTTCTGTAAAATGCTTTCTGCTTCTAAGTTTATTACAATACTATTCTGATTTTTTTAGCATCATCTCTCTCCTTCTGTGGAAACTTAAGATTGCATTTGACATTAATCTTTCCAGTTCTACGGAAGTTCTACAGAACTACTCTCTCCCTCCTCTTTCCAGCTGCTGCTCACTACTTAGAAAAATCAGGAAATACACTAGCCGTTATCATCTGACTGTGTAACACTATATTGTTGTGCTTTCCATCACAATAATAGTAAGGCAGCAAAGTCCCTAGCTACAGCAAAGGAGGAGAAGCTGAAATGCAGTAGCCATGGATGCAAAAATGAAGGAAAAACACCGCTTACCTTCAGAAGGCCTCAGGTACACAGAAATCTCCAGAGCAAAATACCCTTGCACCCACTGCCAACCCTTAAATGTGGTCTGGGAAGGGGTGGAGCCAGGATCCACCCCTTCTGATTACTCAGGTACATTACATGCACCTGAGCTCCCCTGGGTTGGCCCAGGTGCTCAATCACTGCTTCAAGCTGTAACTTAGCATTTCTGCTACACACTGCAAATTAAGTCTCAATATTTTTCTCACTACAATGCCAGAATACTTTTTAGCTTTCCCACCCTACAGAATTTTCATTCTATATTGGCTTTTTCACTGTTGGAACCACTGCCCTTACAGAAAATAAATGATCAACTTCTTGTCCCATAGAAAAACAAAGCAAAACAAAAAACAAAAAACAAAAAACAAACAAACAAACAAAAAAAGCAAGGCCTTAATGAATGTATAAAATTTGCTGCTTATCCACTGAGCTTGGTAACTATTAGTTATGAAACACTAAAGTCTGCAAATGTCATTTTCTGTAACAGAGCAATCTTATAGTTTGTCATTACTTATAGTAAATAAAGGCAGATCCACTTTATTTTCAGAAAGGTAAAAATGTAACCCAGCGCTATGAAAAAAATATTACTAAATCTCACAGTTTTGTTTATTAGATCCACACCTTTAAGTTATATCCGATTTATTTTGAAAGACAAAAGGCACAACCGCTTCTCTTTCAAATCTCTCCAATAGGTTCAAATATCTTGATACAATGGTCAGTATGAAAGGAAACTATGGCAATAGTGTTTGCTTGAAAACAAAACTCAAAGCTATCACACCCAGCAGTCTTCGATTCCCTTCCTTATAACTTTTAGCAGAAGGAATTGAATTACTATTTTCTACTTAGTTTCATATTACGTTGCCTTGAGTAGTACAGGTGCCCAAAATACAAATTATACTTAGAGATCATCCATGTTTTCAGAGGTCACATGTTTTGGGGTTGCTCCTTTCTTCTTCCTTCAAGTAACCTACAAGATTCCTGGCTATAAATTGTTCCTTCCAGCAACCACATGCCATGATTTTGCTGGCTATTTTTATTCATTAATACCAGCTGCTTCACAGTGCCTGGAAGTAACAGAAAAAATATGTATATATGTTTTAACCATATGGTAAAATCTGATGAAGGATGGCCTTTTATGTAGGATAATTCATAAGCCTGCAGTAAAATTCAGTCTTATGCAAAAGACAGGGCTAAAAGTATGTTCTCCACTTGAACTTTCAAAGACCTGCATCCCTTTAAGTTTCTGAGAGAATCTCAGACATTAGTTTGCTCCCATGAAGTCAGCAGAGCAATATCTATTTTCCATCATGGTGGACTTTCTGATCAAGTGGTAAACAAGACTTACATTGACCTTCTGTACAAAGATAGATTTTACCCTTGTGCTTGAAGATAGCAAAGCATCATGCTGCAAACCAAAAGGTTCTCTTCCAACTCCCAATAGTCATGATACACTTCAGTTCCAAAAATGTTCTGTCACCACCGTTGCAAAACAAGTACTGTTTTCTTTCAGATTATCCATTTGCAGAGATTAACATATAGATAGAAGTTCAAAACGGATAAAATAGCTGCAAAAATTATGTATTCAAATGACATACCGTAGTAGTCTAACACAGCAAAACAAAATGAAGGACATTACATTCTAGCACTTAAGAATGTACAGAAGACTACTTCAGCAGATATTTTTTTCATTGCACGTGAAAGGTTTCTCACCACAGAATCACAAGACACGTCAAAACAAAATAAATTGAGAGGGAAGTGGGGTTTACAGAAGACTAACAACAGAAGGCAGAAAATAGCCACTTATGGATTAGGAATGTTAGGATAAGAATCTAAACTAATTCCAGGAAACTATTTCTTTTTCCAGAGGTTACCGACTACTGTAACAAAAGCGTTATCTTTCCAAGATGATCTGCCAATTCAATTAACAGGTTATTTTTAATTTGTTACGTAGCAAAAGAACAGGGCTTTTGTTCCTCCTCTCTCTATTGTTTTTTGTTGATGTTGTTTAAGACCACATACATTTGTGAATGTTCTTTCACAGCAGTCTCTAGTATTTCCCGTCCCCACTTCCTTCAGGTTTAAAGTATTTTTTCTCTAATATAGCCAGTATATTCTCTAGCATAAGAGAAATGGATACTTAAGACCTGCAAAGGACTGAGCATTCATTTCTGCTATAGCTAAACTAAAAAACTATAAATAGAAAAATATATTTGTATCATCTGGAACACAACACCTTCAAGACTTACCACTGGCTTAAATAGAAAAAAAAAATATGTAAATGTGAAACAAAATTGTATCCAATTGGATGGTTAATTGTCATAGAACTCCTTGGTGATAAAGAGTAGAATTGATCTCTTAAAATGATAACAAATTAAATTCCACTGAGTGGTTTTGGGAACATTAAAAGAGGATTTTTTTCACTATGTATTAGTTTTGCCAGAGGCTAAGCACCTGTCCCCTGCACAAAATAACCAGGCTAACTAACCTGAGTTAACTTATCAAGTAATATGGCAAACAGCTCGTTTTTCCGTACCAATACTAGCCTGCAATCCCAACAGGGATAATCATGTGGATTTGTCACTGAAGAAAACAGATGAAAATCAGTGGAAACATATTCTGTGGTTAAGATACTTTCTCTGTTTTCACATCTCTTTATGAGTATATACATGTATTTACAAACAAAAATACTTTAATCTCTCTTGAACATGAATATAAAAAAAAAGCGCTTCCCAACTGTCACCTCATAACCAGATTTGTTTTCTTTTACAATCACTGTTTTTAAAAAGCTCCTTTGTATTTCACATAAGCTGATTTCTATATTTATTTACATTTAATCCTACAGTTACTTACACTTAGTACTAGAAATCTATAGAACTAATTCTGCAGGCCAGAAAGGACTAGAAAAAAAAACCTCACCTCCTGATCAGAAGTTAGGAAAAATCTCATCTAGTAACACAATTTTATCGTATTGAGTCCACTCTTTGATCACCATCAGGCAACTTGTCCTGTGGACATAGGCTAGCATTTCTGGTGCACACTCCCTGTGAATGAAAAAATCACCACAACATGAAAAGCAAATACAAATTTAATTTGAAATTTTTTCCTTTTAAAAATAGCTGAAAACTTATGTTTGTTCTTGATGCTAATTGAACTATTTAAGCCACAAATAAAACCATTTATGGATGATGAAATAATAATCTTCTATGTATAAATCCAAATAATCCAAAAATAACAAAATAATAAAAGTCAGAAGCAACAGTTTCTTCTGAGGAGGGATGAAAAACTCAATCTATCAGTAGAAAGATGAACATAATCTAATCTTATGTCCCTCAGACTCTGGTAAAAAAGAATTCCTTAACACAAAACAGTACTCTATAAATCCGAGTGCCTCAGAAAAAAGTAAATCAGTATGCAAAAAATTTTGCTAGAGCTACATCTAATTCATTATCATCTAATTCATTATTTTCATTATGACAAAGAGAGCCTGGTGTCATTATGCTAAATGTTGGCTTCCATTAGAAGGAAATGAACTGAAGACCAACAAACCAAAAATCAGTGGCTAGGCATCTCTTTCTAAAAAGAGAAAACATGCAGCAGAAGGGACCACGTTTCAGAAATTTTACTCAGATAAATAAACTCCACAACTGTCTGCGTAAAAGAAAACTTAAATAAGCCTGTAATTAAATCCTATTCAGTTCCTGCTTTTTAATTGGGCAAAAGATCAGAGCAAATGCAAATAAGTGTGTCACATATGAACAGCAGGAGTAGTTGGTATTTAATTTTGAGGAAGACTATTGCAGTCCTGCTTGTTCAGCAGAACTCTGTAAAGTGAACTATTTTTCCACACACTTTCAGGGGGAACATTCATTCTTATCAAGTAGGACAGAAGGAAAAAAAAATCCCTTAACAACCACTGAACTTTTCAGTTAATATCACAGTAAAGTCATTCTAATATGTAAGACAGTAAGGCCCATTTCGCAGCATTAAGAAAAGATCAAGGACTGACTCCTGTAGTGAAATGGCAATGTCCTTTTTTTTTTTTTTTTTTTTACTTTATTTTTTTCTTTTTTACAAAATGACTTTGCAATGGATGGATTGACCTCAGACTTCAAGAGGGTATCTGTCAGCACTGACTGCTGTAGAAAAAAGGTCCAAGTGACTTCAAAGTCTACCAACGCAAGAATGCACTAAGCTAGCTGTTCCCATAGCAGCCCGTTCTCACAGAAGCCGGCATAGCATTTTGCTCTGCACCCATTACGTTAATCCCAGGGCATGGCAATAAGGGCAGATCTGCTATTATCCCATTGGGAATGACATCTAATTAGTTCAACATCAATTGGCCCAACAAGGTGGTGTGAAGGAGCTCACAAACATGCGTGATGGCTATCAATCTGCAGGACTTTTTATCTTCACACTGGATTGGTACCGGACAAGAAAACTCTAAAACAAGAAATTTTCCACTTTCTGATTGCGCTTTCCTGTTCTCCTAAAACTTAGAAGAATATTTAGAACAAATGTAGCAGCTCTTGGGTAACTGAAATTCAGTTTTAAGATAAGAAATGATGATAATTCTTACAACAAACTTGACCTTGCAGCTTTCACATCATCAGCTCTTCAGCAGAGACCCCTGCTTAAGATCAATAACAGGGAAAACAATTTCTGTAGCCTTTTCCTGTGTTGAAGTTTTCGTGTTCGCCCATCCCCCTACTAGTTATAGAATTCAAATGTTTCTATTTGAAAAACAGCGGGCTTCCTTCTTGCTCTTTGCTTCTAATGAAGCCTGTAAAAAATATGACTTTTTTATTATTTCCCAGTTTGTGCATCAGCACTGTGGATGTTGTTATAACAGTTTCGAGAACATTTTGCAAATTCCGAGAGCATTTTGCAAAGTGCTATCAGCTGCAGCTCTGCCCCACTGCAAACAAAGACACTTTCCATGAATATTTTAAAATTTTACCTTGAAATCCTGAAGAATCATGGCCTTTTTCAAACTAGGTTTAATCTCTTTGATCCACATTGCTTGTCAAGGAAACAGTAGAGAAAACAAAATACAGAACTAGGGAGATACCAGGTCAAAAGATGAAGTAACATGAAAAGGGTAATTGTGAGCTCCTCACTTCTTTCATTTCAGTTCAGAATTTCAGTGGCTTCCATGTTACTTTTCCAATGAGAAAAGCAAGCAGTGGAACATTAATACTCAATGCGGTTTCTTCTTATGCCAAGAAGGTGTAACATTTCGTGTTCATAAGACTACTGTAGACAAACATTCCAGTACTGTAGACAAACATTCCAGTATTCCACTGGCATTTGCCTTGGCTCCAACTCCATGTCCATTGTGCAAAAGAAGCAGTCCCCACTTTCAGGGTCTCTTTCCCTCAGTTCCTCTTTCACTCCATTTCGTTCACTGAGTCTTTTAAGGCTCGATAGGTTTTTGGAGTTGTCATTGCTTTCTCTTGGTTCTCCCCTGTGTCTGTAGTAGTATACAAACACTGAGTGCCAACATCTATCAGTTTTCTTCTAGATGATGAGTGTAAATTGCATCTGGACTAAATAAAAATACAGGAACCTCTCAGATATTGCCTACTCCACCTGTAATTCTTTTTTTTTTTTCTTCCAATTATTTTCCTTAATCCTTCTTTGAACACTTCTATATTTCATAATTTTATATAGGCAAAATTAATGATTTGACTAGCTGTTATTCTAGAGCAATGATTTTAAACTTGTGAGCTGCACTTATCAGAAAAGCTCACGAACTGCTGTTAAGGGAATCTCAGAAGAAAAGTGAACAAGATCATTGGCTAATTCTTACTAAAATTAAATAATAGAAAAAAAAAAAAAAAACGCTATACTCATAAACCATAGCAGTCTGCTAACTGAAAAAGTCTACAGGCCCATATAATAGCAGCCCTGAACAAAACTAGAACAAAACCCACTGCCACAGCCTGCTCTCCAGCTCCTTCTCTCGCAGTTTTCACAGTTGACTGATGAAGGCCTAAACTGTATGAGTTCCTTTGTATTCTGTGATAATTTCCTTCTCGCATCGAGATAATTTTCATTAGGAAACAGAAAGAGCATACTTTTCTCATAAAAGGAAGAAAAGATACATGATAGAAAAAATACACAAATTATATTAAAACTGCACGTGGAGATTTGAGCAGACGTTGAAAATTCCACAGAAACCAGAAACTAGATAATGAACTTGTGCTGCAGAGAATCCTCTACCATGCTGGAATTCTTCACAGCAGTGCAGGTCTTCCAGGGGAAATGCAAAAGCACAGGTCTTTGGGTTTCACAGGCAGGTCTTCTTTGACTTTTATCAATCAATTTTTTTCATCAATTTTGTAATCCACTAGCTAAAATGCATTTATCTCATGTTTCTGTTTATGACCAGCCAAGATTTTTGTTTGAAACTTGCATTATCACACCTCAGGAAACAGTGTATTACCCTTTCCTATCAAAAAAGAGACTGTGTATTCCAGCAATCACTCACAGACTTTAAAAGGAAAGAAAAGTAGCGTAGACTCTCAGTGCAATCAGATTCATACTTCCTTGAAAGAAAGTGAGATCTTAAGTTTGTTTCCCAAAAGCATTAAAGTTAAGCTGATATCTTCCAGAATTAATTTCACAAAACTAATGTGGAAAGATACCTACTTCCTCAGTAATAGTTCCAAGATCCACAAACACATGTAGGATAATAATCAACCAAGAATGGTAAAGAGATTGAATTTTCTTTCAAGCAATTACATAGGTATGTGGAAAAACCTGAAACAAAGAGTTGTTTCAAACTAAATACAGGTGAAAAAAGTCAACTGAGTTGATCTAAGATAAAAGGCAAGATTTCTTTTTTAAAGCATCCAGTGTAGAATTGGACTAGATAGGCCAGTATTTGCAGTTCACTGCCAGTATTCAACAAAACCTCAAAATGAAAACGATGCAACTCTTTGAACATCAGAAAACATGTTGTTTCTCATGAAGACACATCTTTAAATATGAAAATTGAAAGACCTAGGTGGGTTGTTTTGGGTTTTTTGTTGTTGTTGTTGTTTGTTTGTTTTTTATTTAATACATTAAATGTGTGAAAAGGAATTTACTTTTATCTCTCTATAGAAAACAAGTGACCAAATAACCTTCCTCTCCTTCTATAAATCTTTTAGATGGAGCAGGCTACTTTGAATTTCCATTTATATCTCAATAATCATTAAGGATAAAGCAAAATATTATATTAAAAGAATTACATGTTTGTATGGGAACTGTTGAATCACAGCCTGAATCTCTGATTGACCACCTGAGGCGAGCGCTGAGTCAGCTGCAGGGGCACAGGTGAATGCAATTTCACCTGAGTGACCGGAAGGGAGGGAGCCTGGCTCCACCCCTCCTAGACCCCTAGACTCCAGCTAGAGATCCTTCGTCTTAGAGCCCTTCGGTGAGCCCAGGACACAGGTAAGCTCTTTATTTCATTACTCCTTTGTAACACAATAATCTCTCTAGTCCAATACCTGTATACCTGTTTGCCATACAATGTTACAAGAGATTTTTTTTTTTTTTTTTCCTCAGTGCTTGAATAATGTTGTCCTGGGATAGTCAATGATTGATACATCACCTTTCCCTGAAATTATACTTTTTCATACACTTCTCCAGCATATAAAGTGTGTCACAAGAAGTCATCACAGCATGAAGAACAGACCTGAATGAAAAACTTTTATGAAAAAGAAGTCAGATATAGCTCTTTTAACATTTCATAAAAATTGTGGACCCAATCTCTACAAAAGATTGAGCTGTATAAAACTTTGTTGCTTTTTTTGTTTGGTTTGTTTTTAAACAGAGAGAAAACTAATGGTACTGTAGGTAAAATAGCCAAGACCACTTACAAAGAAAAACTTTAAACCTGTAATACTCTTTGCAAAGCTATTTTGTTGTAGAGCTCACAAGCATGCATACTAACTGAAAACAGTATAAATTATGAAGAGTGTCATTCTGAGTGTCTCTAACTACCAAGTAAGGCAAAGAGATTTACAGTTTTCAGAAAGAAGCAGTATTCTTCCTTGTAGAAGTAAGGAACAAAGGAATTATTTATAACTATCTGTAATGAAGAAGTGCCAACAGCAGTTTGCGTTTTGCATTGTACTTTTGATGTTGACAGTGATGGTATGTTTATTGTTCTGTTGTCACATAGCATGACAAGAAATTTTTGCTCACATAATTATAACACTTTTTTTCAGACTGTGTCATAGTTTAAATATAAACTATAATAGTGGTAAGCTTTCTCCTAGCGGAAAGTTATGTTTAAACATAACTGATCTTATCTCATGATTGTCTGGAGAAAAAAAATGAATCGAATGATCAAAACACTGCTTTTCACAGGAGGTAGAATATTGTCCTCATCAGCTAGAAACAAGGCAGACCTCAATGATACATTATCAATCCTCTTCCATGGACTGAATGCAGTCTTCAGTTCTACAGCAGACAGCTCTTTTGAATCCAATGTTTGAAGGTGAAGGAGTCTCTTCTGCTTCCACTCAAACCTTTGAGAAAACTGCTGATGAAATAAAATAGTGTAAAAGCCTAAATGTTTTCTCTTTCTCTGAGTAGTGCTCTTGAAATCACAGAAATGTTTCTAAGTTAGAGGAGTAGATTTGTCCTTCTGAGTGAAACGTCGTGTTTTTTAATAAGTGCAAAAATGCTGTCTAGAGAGTGTTAACACATGGATAATGCTTTCTCTCATCCGTCTCATCACAGCTATTGCAATAAACTTAAATATCAATCATTACAGAAATAATTGATTTAGTCCACAAAAATTGGACAAAGGCCATCTGGGTGGAAAGACTGGAGAACTGCAGGTGCTCAGAAAGAAAAAAAAACTCACAGCCTGGACTGCAAGCCTTTTACTTTCAGGAGATGAAAATAAATGTACATGGCCAAAATGCTTATTTTCTTCTTATGAGGTGCAATTTAGACTGATGAGTGTAGGATTCCACAGACAAAATAACTGCAGAGGATAAAAGAGATTCAGGCACAAGATTAGGCTGAAAAGGATGTAGTTTTTTTTCTCCTTTTATATACAGACAGGTAGCATTCTGACTACAGCTATACTTCAAAGTGTTGTATAGTAGATTTTAACATAAAGTTTGGGTGACAGTCCTTATACTGAATCCAAGGCTCCTTGAGTTTTATGATATATTAAAAACTCTACATTCTCCGTTTTAAGTTGCAGCCATTTATTGTCTAAGAATTCCAGATGTGGCTTTAAAGCACTGTTTCCTAGCTTTCAGGGCAGTTGCCTTCCTCCTTCAGCTTCAAAATTATATCAAGATGAATTTTCTAGGGCAAAAAGTTCTGGAAATGTTGAAGGTATAACTCTGGTCCACGCACACATACACTCTCCCATAATGAAAAAAGTGATTTTAATAAAAGACTAAATAATGAAAATGGATACAGGTAAAAAATTTCCAATATCAGAAGAACAGGCAGAGGTCTTGCAGGA
Organism: Gallus gallus; assembly: GCF_016699485.2. Taxonomy (NCBI): domain Eukaryota; kingdom Metazoa; phylum Chordata; class Aves; order Galliformes; family Phasianidae; genus Gallus; species Gallus gallus. Next base: position 37,655,461 of record NC_052535.1, on the reverse strand, counting down.
GACACAAAGAAAACTTCTCAATGGACACTTCAAAAGCCTGCTAAAAATCTAGCACTATATTCGTAGTCAAAAAGCTTTTCATGAAAGGAGAAAGCAAATAAAAATGAGGCCCTGCTACTCCAGCCCTCGGGCTTTCTTCAAGGTAAAACAGTACAACTGAGCAGAAACCTTAGTACTGACTTCCTTTAAATCACATGTTTAGCTAACACCTGCTTTGCTGCTGGCAGGAACTCCCAAATCCAACAGAATGGACACAAAAAGCTTTAAAGTTACCCTTGGCAATTTATCTTATATTATTAAAACTAAATGTGAAGAAAATTGAACTAACATCACTCTCTTCCACAGCAGCTAAAGCAGGAGTTTTGGTACATAAGTTTCCAAGATCAATTAATAAACTAGAACAAAACATTAATTCTGAGCTCCAGTTGTATTAATTGTAACATTCAATTCAGCCAATTAATTCAGCCTATTAAGTCTGTATTATTTTGCAGGTGGTGCTGAAGGATTCTGTGTCAGGTTTCAAGAATAGAACCCCTTTCCTACACACTTCTTATTACTGTTCAGGCACCACAGTAAATCATGTTGCTGTTAAAGAATAAGCTCACATCCCTGCATGGAAACTGAATTTTCATTAACAATCTAATTTTTTTTCTTCTGAATTCTCCAACTTCAAGAGCAGTAATAGCTTTCCTGTTCCCTGCCTTTGGAGTTGGTGCCATAGATGCAGTAAACTCATCTTCGACTCATAGATAAACTAATTTATAACAGAGATGAGAGCTTCTTTCTATGTTTCTATGATTCATAGCAGAAAAACTGAAAGGTTCATAACCAGAGATGACAAGGCATACAGTGTGTGTAAACGCAGAAAGGGACACACACGTAACTGACTTCAAAGCTGTCAGCTTATACCAGGAAAGGGAATACATTGATTACATTATACTGATTAGCGCTTTTAATCCAACAGGAAGGGAAAAGCATCTAGACTACTGTTAGAATTTTGTGAGGATTACTGAAGTAGTTTTTATTCCCTCTGTAGCACAGAAAGTTTAAACCTCTGTGTGACCCACATGTGAAACTTTTTGAAATTAAGGATACATGAAATACAGAAGAGGTCCAAACTCAAGTCACATACAGTACTGCCTGCATTGCTCACACTAGCCCTGTTCTGTTTCCACCACCACTCCAAGACATCCACTCACTTCCTCCCACTCCTGACTTCTATTTAATTATTCTAGATGCATGAACTTGGTATCTCCAAACTGTGTCTAGAAAAAGATTGTGACCAGATCTACATTTTCCATTTCATACGTCTAATGTATTACTGAGTCATTAGTGTTTAAAACCTCAACTGAATAAAACCAGATAAAACCCAGAATCCTCAGTATATATCTAGTATTTTTCTATCGAGACTCTCAGATTCTTACTTGAAAAGTCACCCTGAATGAGTATTTATGCTAATCAAACACAGGCATAAAATAACAGTCATCTTGGGAATATACAAACAGCACTGGATACCAGACATAAATTACTCTGCGCAAGAGCAGCAGGTGAAGAACCATTTGGGAGGTGCGAGGCAAGGGGAATCACTTCTAGGGTAGCCCTTTCCTGTGAAGTACTACTTTCACATGAGTACATGAGTACTTTACACATGATAGTAAGAAAAGAGGAAGAATTAGAATTCTACAGTGAAAACTTGCACGATATGGAAAAACGTTGTACAGAGCAAGTTCTACCCACAAAGTGACTAGATGTTCTTGTTCTTAATCGTTAATTCTTTAGGAATGCCATGGTTGTTACCTTCAAGTTAGAGTAAACATGAAGGCTTCATTAACACAAAGCACTGTAAGGAATACTTTCCAGAAGCACTGTAAAAACAGAGCCTCAGCACTGTGCCAGTTGAGTATGAATATTGGATCTGCTTGTTATCACTGTACTAAGTTGCTTATTCCTGCTTCTAAATTAATTTTAAAGGATGATCCCAAATTCATGCTCACCATTCAAGTTATTTTCCAGACTTCATATAATTTAAGTAGCACTTGTAAAAGATCCATTTCTGTACTTTTTAACCTGTGCTTGCCATTCTGCTAAAAGACATTATGATGGAAGTTATTTTTAATAAGAATCATACCTGGCAGCAAAAAGTCCAAACTCTAACTTTCAACAGCAAATCCCATTTTAGCAGCTCACAACTTTTGTTCATCTTTGTAGTTAAGCATGAAGTTTTGCACAAGCTCCTGCACAGAGAGGAAGTAACTTTTTCTTCCAGATTGTGCACAACCTACATATTGATGCTATCTAAAAAAAAAAAAAAAAAAAAATTAAAGGCAAGTTTGAAGAAAATGTGTTAAGTGATTCTAAAAAAGTAAGCCTTATGCCACCAAAATGCAGTCTCAATAATCACCGCGGTTTGCTGATAACCATGCCTCCTGTCTTTTCCCAACTCTGTCTTACTTTCTTGCATCTTACAGAAGCATAAATCCCCCTGAAAGTCACTATTTACATATCTTCAAGGAGACAGAAGAAAAGAGAAGGAAGACACTCCCAAAATATTTGTCTTAAAATTACTTTGAATGAGTAAATGAAGACTGCAATTAGTATTCATCCCACTCATTACACAGGTCCCTTCACCACAACCTCCCACAATCCCAAAAAGAAATTCTACACTTCATTCAAGTTCAGTAGCATGCAGGTTTCAATGTTCTAAAAACAATTTTTTACTCTTTCCTCCTACATACACCTTCTGCTAAAGAAGAGAGTTTCAGTGAGAAGGATATAAGAAGTTTCTAGTCAATAGCTAAGAATGGCTCGACTGTTCCTCTGATTACCTACAAACACTGGAAAAGATGCCAACACATCCATACTACTGTATGCTTACTGTTGAGCATAACAGGAACAAAGACCAGTAAGTGAAATCAAATGGGATCAAGTGTTCCCTACTGACATTCATCGCAACAAGTACGCATTAAAATAAATATCTTAGTTTATTAAGAGAAAATTAAGTATTATCTTTTATTCATTACTTGGTCATCTTTACAGGTCCACAATAAAAGAAAACTACCGGACAGAGCTCCAAGAACTCCAAAACTAAACAAAGAAAGCAAATGAAGTTAATTATGCTGCATAAAGAACTCTGCTTTTTGATTACGTATACTGAAAAGTAAATGTTAAATGCTTCTGGAGATGCTGATGAGAATAAGATAGAGTACACTTTTACAGTAGTTTTAAAACTTACTTACTTTTTCATTTATAGAGCATCTATCCATAGTTAAGAGTCTAACTATTACATTTTCTCCTACGAACTAGTAAAACCAGAAAATATCCAGCAGTTTAAATAATATGAAAAAAGCTGCATCTATTTAACAGCTGCAGAACTCAGAGGACAGAGGCAGTAAAATAATAATAAAAAAAAAAAGAGTTAAAAAACCCACTGTAAGAATATTAACTGTAATAAAAGAAAAGACATTAAAAACAGCAGCTAGTTAGGTGCCAGGACATAATAGAACCCATAAGGACAGGCAAAGAATGATGCTAAGTTAGAGAGAAAGAGTCTGTTTTCAGAGAAGAACTTCCTGACAGACACCACAACAAAGCAACATGAACGGTGACTGTGTGGTCCCCTTCTCGTAAATAAATCAGGCGTCAAAGGTTGATCTGCAGTTAATAAGAGGCCTAAGCCTTCTCCAAGGATTTGTAGTATTCTGTCAGCACAGTCCAAGCCTTAGGAGCCATGAAGCCTTCCGGTGGGTTTTGTCCTTCTCGAGCCAGCTTGCGCATGCGGGTCCCCGATATAAATTCAAAGTCTTCATGGCTGAGAGATGGGAGTGGGATTAAGGGGAGGGAGGGAGAGGAGTAGGTAGGGAGAAAAAAGAAAATATTTTAAAAAGCAGTATGAGTTGCTCATATTTATTCTGCTTTTTTGTGATACTTGAATGGAATTTCCTCTTAGAAGTATAGTTCTGGAAAGCAACTGTTATTTCCAGACATTTGTGCATCAATGACAGCACATCTTTAAAAATACACACCCTCTACAAATATACATTCTCTACAACAAACAGCTTAGGTAACTCCTGAGTTTAGCAGCTTAGTCCAACTGATCTCCTACAAGTTGAATCAAGTCTGTACTTTCATCTAGCCTGGCTTTCTCTCTATGAAGAAAAAAGGAAACTATATGCTGTTTGTAGGTTGTTATTTCAGTGCTGGCAGAAGACCATTTCAGTTCCACTAGAGAATGTGCAAGAACAACATGGCAGAAAATTGCTTGATGACAGACAGTTTGCAGAACAGAAAGTAATAGAGTCTAGAGGCAGGCTCTACAGTTTCAAAATAAAATAATGGAGTTTTAGAATTATTTTTTTTTATAGTAAAGTTAGTGAGGCAGCAGCATGGGTTGCATGGAAAGGTGGTGGATACCCTGTCCCTGGCGATAGTCAAAGTCAGGCTGGAGGGGCTCTGAGCACCTGATGGAGCTGTAGACGTCCCTGTTCAGTGCAGTGAGTGGGACCACATGGCCTTTAGGGGTCCCTTCCAACTCAAACAATTCTATGATTCTATGTTCTATAGCTTTTGCAGCTGGGCCAGTGCAAGCCACATAGCATGCATGTAAATATATATTCATATTTATATTCATATGCATATATACTATATATTTTTTGAATCCGTATATACCATATATATACCAGCAACTTATACATTGCATCTCTTCCTTGATGGCCTGAGGTCTCATGGGCCCAGGGAGCTAGAAATAATTCACCCTTGTTCCGCCAGTTCAAGTCTATTTGAGCCACCTCAATTCTGGCAGCTCGATCTACCTGATGGTTATTTTTCTGTTCTTCAGTAGCCCGACTCTTGGGCACATGAGCATCTGGTATATACCATATCTGGAAGAATAATAAAAATGCCTTCCCATAAAGATACTTCTTCTAAAAAAAAAATTCAATTGGGCAGATAAAAAAAATGAACCCAGATGAGGATTATTGATTATTGCTATTAACATGACAATCTAAATTAAAATCAACTTCTCAGGTACGTGGTGATAAGCAGGAAAAGTTCCAGTCAAATTAAACACTACTCTTCATAGAAGTGAAAAAGCACAACCAAGACAAGAATGCCAGAATTCTACCAAATGTTCCAAAGAAAAATGATTTATTCTTAAATTAAATACGGCAATTTTACTTACGCCATTTGCTCAATTTGCAACATGTAACCATTACGCACTCTCTACTTGTCTGTTTGAAATAAAAGCCAAGTATTGATCTCAGATGCACAAGCTTTAGACAGAAACAAGAGCCAAGTGTGTGCATCACAGGGCAGAACTTGGCTTTAAGTGCTGAGCTATGCTCAGCAGGGTATGAAAGTTAGCAAGATGCAGAAAGCATTCCACAGTTCCCTTTCACAAAACCACTAACCTCATAAATTTTTTTATTTGGATTGTGTGCATCCACACAACAGCAATGCCATACATGCTCTCTTCTTATTGCTTTCAATTCAGGACTATGTGCTCTTGAAGTGCAAAGACAAGATAAAAAACCCTACTGTGCTTCATTTTTGCAAAATATAAATGACACAAAAATAAAAACCTTTCAGCTTATGTAAGCACATGAAAGAGTTATGTCACTACCATTAAGAACACCTGTAAATGTTGTTCCTTGGTAGGGTGATGCCTAGTATTTACTAAGGCTGCTTGAAGGTAACTTGATTGTTTTGAAGACAACTATTTCTGTAAAATATACACAATGAAATGCTAAGTCTGGTTATTATTCTAGCAAAAACAAAATATTAAGTCTCTAGGCGACTGGGATGGAAAGAGTAAAGCAAGCACTGTAAGGATTTTCCACGTTTTCCATGATATTAAAGTCTGAGCATAAAGAACACATTAGCTGATTTATTCACTCCCTGCCTGTTTGTAGAATGAGACTCAGCCTCCTCAATGCCCTACAAGTTTAGTAAGAAATAAAGCTGCCAAGAAATGTACATATACCATGTAAGTTTGCTTCAGTAAGAACCCCCCCCCTTCCTTCAGCCTCCTCCTTCATAGCTGTGCAAGAAGCAGTTTCAAGAATTAGAGAGGAAAATATATTCATTCAAAAAAAAAAACAGAAAATCCATAAGAGCCTTAGAAAAAGCAAAGAAAAATCTAAGTAAGGACCATGTAAGAAACATAATAGGTTCAGTGTAACATAAAATGTCAAGAAATGTTTTGATAACACTATTTTAAAAAGCACAGAAGTACCAGGTGAGGCCTTATCTATGTCCCAAAATTCTCTGTCAAACAATTTTCTTTAAAAACCTCCTGAATTAGTGAACACTAAACTGACTCATATGAGGCTTTAGTAATACATACTGTATACTGAAATGACTCAGTAATTTTTGCCTTTTTTGTAAATTCCTTCATCAGTAATTTTGCTGTTTAAGTTTCTAGCTCAATCTCCACATTCATACCTAAACTAGTCTTTCTATAACAGCTAAATACTCACTGTCTTCACTAATTGTGAAAATACAATTTCCAGAGTATCAGAAACTAATATTTCTACTACACAGAAACATGACTTCTTCACTCTGTTGTGATTTCAGAACAACTGCCATGTTCTACTCAGCTGGCAAACTTTCAGATGCAATTAATTTCTTGAGCAATTCACAGGCTTCCTTTTCTCAGGTTCAGCCTTTTAACAGCTCTACTTCTTGAGCTTCATATTCCCCGCTGAACAGGATCTGTCAGAAGGTGAAATCCAACCTCATAACCACTCTCAGAAGGATTTCCACTGAACTTAAATTTGTGTTTCCAGCATGAAATTGTGACTCACACCATAACTCCTACAGTATCAGAACACTGTCCTTACGGTGTTAGCCTTTGTTTTGTCAGACTCCACTTAGGTCTTGTGAACGCTCTGTCATGCTGAATGAACCAGGTAGTATAAGATAGATTCCAAACCTAGCTGGCTATGAACAAACGCTGTGTGAGAGCAGAACATAACCAATGTACTTAATATCAACATAAGGAAGGCAAATCCTTTATCTGACATGCATTAAACTTCTTTTTGACTAGAAGTCAAATCTTTTGAGCTGTTGTGATATGTATCCTAACATATCCTAAATGATGCACTAATGTTTACTAATACTATTTCACATAACTAAATCAAAGGACAATCAAATATGCCTATTTCAGCCTCTTTACTACTACTTTTAAAATCAGACATCACATCAAACAAGTTTACAAACAGTACATGCTTGGTTGAAACAGCTAAGTATGACTTGACAGTATTAAGGCAGCGGTGACAACCACATTCTATAGCGTATTCCCAGGACTTTTAAAGTTTAAAAGTCAGAATCATCCCTGCCCTTCAGATACCCATGCATCATTCACACTTTACACAAAGCATGAACAGTCTGCTCCAGTAGCCTTATTTATGGGTTCCTTTTAGCTGAAGTGATCTCATTGGTTTTCTTCAAGAAGAAAAAAAGAAAAGCTGTTTTTTTCCAGACATTGCTGAGGATTTTTTTCTCCTTTTATTATTATTATTTCTTTTTTGCTTGTGCATGTGTGTTGGCTTTTTATTGTTAATTGCTAGACTAATTTCCTTTCTTAATTGAGTTTTTTTCTCAGCAGTAGGCTGTGGCCACATTTTTAGGACTGATCTTCTGCAGAGAATTGGGAATCTCTGCTCACCCAAACAACTATTAAGCCACCAATACCAAATTACATCTGCCTGCGGTAACCGAGCAGCCTTTCTGGCTGAAGAAACATACTGACTTCTTCTGAAAGGATTTCAGCATTTGGTGGTAGTTTATGTTTTTTAGTTTAGTTGCTTTGGGGCTTGGGGTTTTTTTGTTGTCATTTTGGGTTTTTTTGTGTGATTTTTTTTTTTTTTTAACACTTCAGCATGACAGTGGCTCTCAGATCAGACTTTCACTTGGAAGTTCTCCATTATAGCAACAATTCCTTCTGTGCACTTCTTCAAATCATGTTTGGACTTAGTCCATTATTGATCCCCTTTCAGTTCTCTCTTCTGGGAGTGTTTGAACTTAGACTACTGAAGTGCAAGGAGTTTCTTCTAACTTTTTTTTGTTCTTACAGAAGTTTCCATTTCAGAATGCTGTTTGGTGGCCTTCTGACATCTGTTCCATTGATTTATTGACACTGTGCAAGTCACACAATGAACAGAACAATGGCAAAAATGGCAAAGAAATGACAGAACTTTAGCCTCATGTTTGCAGTTACCAGCACACATGCCACATGTCATCCAAAGGAATTTCCTTGGCCACTGCTTAGTGTCCCCATGGATGACCAGATGACTGGTGAAAAGCAGGCACAGTCACCAGGGGAAGGAAGCAGGGCAGCACTTCGGGTTTCAAGGCACAAGCATAATTGCTCTTGCTTGTAGGACAAGAACAGTGAAATCAGAAGACTAAAGGCTCCCAGATCAGAATCTAGGATTTAAATATCTACACTGGCTTTCCAAAATTGTATCATGATATGTATGTGCTGTTGTAAAATTAGGAAGCCCTAGGGGCAGCAGCTAAAATACAGCTCAGTCTCAGGGAAATTCATGAAATACATGCTTGACATAACCTCCCATGCCTCTGTTAAGTGTTAAATTCTTGAACTGGCTATTGGCTGTGAAGCTTCCAAACCTCAAGCAATTGAGTAAGATGCAATAGAAACCACATTATCCATTTCTAAAATAAGTCAGAGTACTGCTTTTATGCAAACAAACTTCTTCCCCATATTTTCAAGTTGTGTTTTTCATGAGTTAAGTAGCATGCTCAGAAAAGACTTTCACGAACATCATTACTTTACTCCTGAGATACTCCACCAGTACTGACCCTCTCACATTTCCAGACAACTCTCTATTCCCTACCATCCTCTTTGCAGAGTTGAAACACCACTTGGTCCAGGAATCTGACAGGTTTTTGGCATTACATAGACTAGCCTGAAATACAGCCAGCTGCACCCACCCAAGCTCCGTCTGTAGCCTACCACAGTGTTCTGTCTATGGTGAGCAGGAACAATACTGGCATTCTCTTCAGGGAGCCTGCATGCAGCTGCATTGCCATCTAGAGGATTGCTGTCACACTCCAGTCTACCCTATAGATAACAAACAACATCTAGAGGACAAGACAAGTAGTCCTGCATTCAAACAGAAGAAAGGTAAAGCTTCATGCTAACAGCAGCATTAACTTTTTTGCAAGATAGTGACAGAAACAGAAAAAACTCCTGTTGTGATTTAACCCAGCAGGTAGTTAATTACCAAACAGTCTCTTGCACCCTTCCCAGTGGGATGGTGGAGAGAACAGAAGGAAAGAAAAGAAAAAAGAAGTAGAACTCACAGGTTTAGATAAAACTGTTCACTAAGACAGAGAAAAGAAAAAGGAGAGTAATTATGACTAATTATGAGTAATTATGAGTAATTATGTATACACACACACACACACACAAATATATACCTAAATTAACAAGTGATGCACAAGCAATTACTCACTATCCCCCAACCAATGCTCAGCTAGCCACCCCAAGCAGTGGAAGAGAGTGAGATCAATTCCCACTTCTTTCAAAACTGTATCTGCATGATGTCATACAGTATGGAATGTCTCTTTGGCCAGTTTAAGTCAGCTGTCCTAATTCTGTTCTATCCTAGCTCCTTGGGCCCTTCGGTGAGAATGGCCTTGGCTCTGTACAACACTGCTTAGCAGCAACTATAAACATCGGTGTTTTATCAACACTGCTTTTCTCCTAGAACTAAAAACATAGTATCATACCAGACACTCTGAAGAAAATAATTCCATCCCAGCTGAAACTAGGACAACTCCAACTCAAGGGTGCTCACAGATATCACAAAAGGATAAGAGTACGCATTCTGCAGTCTGTGATCTAAGATAAAACTTGTTCCCAGAGGTTTTGTTGGGTTTTGGTTTGGGTTTTTTTTTTTTGTTTCTTTGTTTTTAAATCATTTGGTCCAACTAATGACAGAGAGACAATTTAACTCCCCTCAATCTATCCTGCCAAGAGTACAGTATTAATAATCACATAATCAATATGCTACAGAAATTTTCTGTTCCATGCAGTGGGAATTCTTCTGTCTCATACTGTTAATCCTATTTCAAGTAAGTTGCGCTGTGAAACTGCACCCAAATTGTCACTGAAGACAAGTTGCATTAGTGGTCTAAAAATGTCTCTAAAAAACTGGCATACTTTAGCAATATTCATTTAATACTTCTTTTTCCTTGGGGAGTGAGGGCAGGGGAAGACAGTCGTTCAAAATGCCTTAGAACTAAAACACAACTTACTGCTCAGAGTCATAGTAGTCCATGGACTTCTTTTTCTTGTTATAAGCCGCAACCCTGAAAGGTACAATTTCCAGTGCTCGGAGGCCTGGGGCCATTGTCAACACTTTGGCACCATGGGTTGGTTCATACAGATCTTTCCCAGTACCAGGGTGCGGCATCCCTGCAGGATCTCGCCCCACAATGTAGAAGTTAGCACCTGCAACCATCCGTGATCTGCAGTGCCACTGAACCTAGAACACAGATAAGGTGAAAAGTTAAAAGAAAACAGTTAAAAATATGATCCTTAAAACACGAGCTCATTGTGTTACTACCACTTTCCACCCCCCAGCCAAACAAATATTCTTTTCACTACAGAGCCACACCCAATCTATTATATGAATCACCAAATATACAGCTAAGGCACACCATTCTCTGTTTCATTTACACAGCAGGATGCTTCAAAAAAGACTTCACTACAGAGTTTGGAATAGCATCATCTGAGGATTTAGGTCCAGCCTAAAGCTGCCTCAACACTAAATTACTAATAATAGTTTAATAAGAACTTTAAACTATGAAACGTCTTGATTCTTACATTCTTACTTGGGAGATCAGCGTACAGCTGCTCTTAGGAAAAAAGACTACATCTTTCTACTGCAAATAATTTATATAAAACAAAATCATGATCTCTCATATGTTGTTCTATCTAAAATTTAGGTAAGAAGCTCTAAAAATGATATCTCAAAAGAGAAATTATTGTTTTAGTCATCTGTAAGTTATGTAACTAATTGTTAGAAAAACATCAAGGATGGTTTGCAATCAGTTTGAAGATTCCTATAAACCAGTACTCAAATAATGGAAATAGGAAGCATCCATGAGTAATGAGGTTACTGGTATCAGTTTTCACCTTGGCCACATCCAGATGCTACACCTGATGGACTCAACTGCTATGCAAACATTTTGGTATTATGGATGCTGACAGATGTATTAACTACTTTATGTCACAAGCACAGAATGGGCCAATCTCACAAAATGCCAACACACCACAGCAGTAACTTTTCCAAAACTATCCTACCACAGTTTCAAAATTTAAGTTTCATGTTGTCATTTGGGTAACAGCATACTCAGAATGGAATTCTTAAACGATGGTGTTTGACGAACTTTAAGAAAATTTAGAGCAATGTAAATCACGTGCTTGAGATACAAAATTAGCAGCTTGTCCATTCTCCATGCTACTTCAGAACACATTTACTTTCTTACACAGGTGAGCTCCCTGCAGTCTCATACAGGATTTTTTCACAGAACTGTTTACTCTCTCTCAAAGTAGTTATTAGGAAAGTTAAAAACAGGAAAAAAAACAGAAAACCACTAAATTCACACTCATGAAACATATGCATCAAAATCCTACAAATTGAAAGGTGATATCCCTCTATTGATAACCATGCTGCTTGCATTCCTGTAAATAATGTGTGCTACAGAAATAAATCTGGTATCTATGCCTTTTAAATGACCTACAGAAAATGGTTAGAGGAAGAATCTCCTACTTCCTGGCTACAGACAGAGTCAGTTTGTATTCTGAAATTATTGGTAATATATTAAGAAAAATTCTTTTACTCTATTCAGAATAAAGTTTGGGGATTTCATTTCTTCTTGTATGCTTGTGAGTATGAGATTGAAGTAAAATGTTTCTATTCATTCTCACAAGAGGTCTACGCGGAACATTACACAATCCCCTACAGTAACTCAGTTACATATCTCATCTGGATCTGGACTACAGTTCTCGTGGGTTGAAAAGTAATGCAAGCTCTGTTTGACTAGTCAAACTATCACTAGAAACATCTAAGTGCCAACTACCTAATTTCTTCCCACCGAAGGTATCTCTCCTGTCTATCAAAAAGCTCCCACAGAGTTAACCACTTGAACCTGGTCAGAATATGAACATCCTGTGACTCATGAAAGAAAAAGAAACTGTTATGTGACGGAGAAAAAATGTTGCCTAAATGAATTGCCCTTTAACAAGAGCATTTGTTTTTCCCACTGCTTCCCACAACCTATGCGACTTTTAACCCAACTCCTGGCTTCTACATAAAGCATTCCCAAAAAATTTCATACAGAAGCTTGAAAACAATTCTAAATTACACTTGCCAAAAAAATAACAAAGCCTTTTCTTCTGAATTTGTCTAAATCTCCAACATACACACTTTGTGTAAAAGCTACAAAACTTATGATATTTAACATTCAGAACAACTATTTCATGAGCTAATTGATCTTTTGAAAGAGGTTGTAAAAAAGGAGGAAAGATTAATTCACTCTTATGCCCTTAAAACTGTAAGGAAAATGAGCACAAGAAAACCATATTGTGTCCATAAAAATCCTTCACTGTAGAGGTCTCTTCAAAGAATAGCATTTTCATAGATGATGGAGGGATCCTTTACACTCTGATTTAACAAGGGAAATTAGCTTTCTCTGTCCTCTAAAAAAAAAAAACACAACCCACGAGTGTCAGGAATAACACAAACCAAAATATTTCAGTGCACTATTAAAGGGTTTTTTTCTGGTTGTGTTGTTGCCATTACCATTGATTTGAACTCTTGACATACTTACCTCCGTTGGTCCAGCATACATCATGGGGGAGGGGAATATAGCCACTACCGTTGTTTCTGGATTCAAGACTCCCTCCTCCAGTACTGCAGCATGCTGTTTCATGCGCCACATGAGAGGAACGTCGTCCTCCTTTGTCCAGCCTCCAAGTGGATGCAAGAGCAAAACTGGACGCCTGTAGCCACGTTCCAAAAGCTGCTTATGAGTATCCTGCATTAAAAGTGCGTGCCCATTGTGCACTGGGTTGCGTAACTGGAATGCAAAGACAGCATCTAAGGAGAGGGGGAAAAAAGAAAAGACAAAGGATAAGGAAGGCAACATATTTAATCAGGAGTTGTACAACCAGAGAAAAATCTTCAAACGGTACAATCTTTCCTCTGAACTCCACTAAACAAGTGTAACAGTAGCAGTCACAGGTCATTATTCCCAATTAGCAAATCTAATAAAATACACACTAAAACATTAATCAGCTTCCATCATTTCTGAGATTTCAGAAGAATTACCTTAGTTTCTCCAACAGCAATAACCTCTTCTTCAGATTTTCCAACTGCATGAGTATATAATATAGACCTAAATTAAATTGCAAGAGGAAAACAAACCATGCTACCTATCCAGTAACTAACAGTATCCCCAGGAGGTCAAAACTCAGTGTAATCCTGTTCAATACCCTTCACTAATGAGCTGGATAATAAGGCAGAGACTACATTCAGTATGCTTGCAGACAACACAAAACTGGGAAGTGTGACTAGTACGACAGGAGAGCTGTGCTGCCATTCAGAGGAACCTCAACAGGCTGAAAAAATGGGCTTACAGGAATCTCATGAAGGTAAACAATAAGATACACAAAATTCTGCACCTGAACAACAGCTTGTACCAAGCTGGAAAGCCACTCTGCAAAACAGGATCTGGGGGTCCAACTGGACACCAAGTTAAACATGAATCAGCAGTGTGCTCTTATAGTAGAGGCACCCAACTGTACCCTAGGCTACATCAGGCAAAGTAGCAGCATGAGGGAGGTGATCCTTTCCCTCTCACTGCTCAGTATTGATGAGGCCACAGAGAGCTGGGTTCCTTAGCACAAAAGAGACATGGACCGGAGAAACTCTCCTGGGAGGACAGGCTGAGAGAGCTGGGACTCTTCAGCTTAGACAAGGCTCAGGTGGGAATCTTATCAACATATATAAATACCTGAGGGGAGGGTGCAAAGAGGATGGAGAAAGACTCTTTTCAGTGGCACCTAGTGACAGAACAAAAAGCAATGGATGTAAACTGAAACAAAGGAGGATCCACTTGAACAGCAGGGAACATCTTTATTGTGAGGATGAGCAAACACTGGCACAGGTTGCACAGGGAGATTGTTGATTATCTCTCCAGATACTAAAAGCCATCTGGATGTGGTCCTAGGCAACCAGCTCTAGGTGGCCCTGCTTCAGTGGGGCGAGTGGATAAGGTGATCTCTACAATTCACGTACAACCTCAGCCATTCAGTGAAATCTAAATACTACATTTTTTTTCAGGTATCAAGTACATTTATTTGGGGAACAGTTAAGACTGAGACTGGTATACGTCAAACCTGAAAATCATGGTAATCCTGACAATACTGAAAAAAGACAGGATCTCAAGATCAATCTCAGTTTGCAGTCTTCATGCATTTTTGCAGTCTGCATTCTCTTCCTTCATACTTCAAGTGCTTTGTACCTGTCTGCTAGTTGCTGGAATTAGCTCATTGTTTGTGATACATTCTTCTTAATATCCATTTACTTACATAGCTATCATAAGCTTTATTACCCAGAAGCAGCATGTAGCAGACTTAAGAACAGAAGAGCATAAAAGCTCAGCATTCAACCATACCTCTATAGTTCTAGTCAAATCTGATGACTTTTAAATCATGTTCTACCACATTTTAACGTTATCTTTTGCTGCATTAATAATATGTAGAGTATGCATGGAAAGATCAAATTCAGAACCTTAGGGGCTACCAGCTTCTCTTCTCATTCAGGCAAGGCAGAACCTGAACTTACAAAAATGAGTACCAGTAAAAGGCAAAGAACACCACTTAAAAGAGGATTCAAAATTTATATCCCTGAAACAGGGCTTGTCCTTGCAGCATCGAGGCAGTAGGCTTTTGGAAAAATCTTTGTACAAAGAAACAAAACAAGAAAAAGTTACTCACCAGCATTCATTTCCTTGAACTTCTGTCTTAGTTCAGCTGGAGTGAGACGGTACTGATCAAGTCCATCATTCCAATAAATACGATCAAGGACCTGTAGATCTCCACCTACAAGCCAGTTCCCTTGCTCCATAACCATCTAGGAGAAATAATGAAAATCAGCTTGTTCTGAGCATTTGCACCATTGCAAAAGGGACATGATCTTTATGAAGGAGAGGGTTCCAGGTTAATTGTATTTGACAGTCTGAAGTCAAGCATCAATATTAAAAAAATAAGATAAACTTATGACCTGCTGGGTTTTAGTGGTACGGTATTTACCATACCTTTCCCCAAGTAGACGTCAGATTTCCCCTTCCTCCTAGGTGAGACGTGAAGGTGTGAGAAAGATAATGAAACTGAGAAAGCTCATCACTATGTAAGCTCTGAGGCACCCAAAGATTTCTGACAATTTCAGAAGGGCCACCAGATTGATGCACTGTCATGAAACTACGACACACATTCATATGCTGTTGTGCTACTACTATACGTGCTGGTATAGACACAATAACATAGTTTCTCATCTTCTACATGAATTTCAGTAGTGACATTCTGCATTTGTCAATATATTATAACAAGTCACCCAAATCTTTTCTGTCCAAGATTTTCTTAGCATTTCCTATATTTGTGTTACTTTTTCACTAAAATGAAAATCTTAGATTCATCAGCACAGAACACAGAGGACACACCTTTCTAAACACTCTTACTTGTATCTAGCAGATGTCCTTTCCAGATACATTCCTAACTGTATAGTTGGTGTTGTGTAACTGTATTCAGTAAAATGATGTCATTACACATTAATAAGAAAAACGGATAAGATGTCAAAAAAAAAAACCAAACATTTTTCACATATGTACAACTATTAGTCATACAGATGCTTTCAGAACACATAAAAGACCTTCTCTTTCAAGAGGAAAATCATAATTCAAGTTTCGTTTTGTTTCTTTTTATCTGATTTTAAGTCATAGAGTAAACAAAAAGATACTATAGAGAGAAATGTGAACAGTAATACATAGATGACTATTCAGAGCTATAATGTAACATTTACATCAGCTTTCAAAACCAAATGCAGTATTGCATTGAGTATGTTATGATTAAAATATTTCAGTATGACATGCACATAAGGTCAAAATAGTAACACATATTTAACACAATGGATGGGAAATAACTCCTCAGAGAGTTAAATCATGACCTCTTCAGGAAGGGTGCCTGTTTCAAAAGAATTTAAACAAGGCAATTCTCATGTGCTCCACATGCAGTCAGAAAAGAACTTTTCTTGCCTTCACACTGCATATTAAGGAGCTTTGATGATCCATCTGGGTCCATAGGGGAACAGATTTCCTAGGCACACGGTAGGGCAAAGTTCCCCCCTCTGCAGCACAGATTCTATATCCTAAATTCATTTCACGTGTTCATATTTTTACTGGGTTTTCACACCAAGCACAGACTACTCAAGAGTTACATTGAACAGAAGAGCACCTTTGTTCCCACTCAAAGGTTTTAATTATTTCTCAAAGCTTTGTTCTCAAAATACACAAGTCACAGACACCAACTTGAACTAATTTGTATCTCCACAGACAGGACAATTTATCAGACTAGATTTTCAACTTCACACGCATACCTTTATGTAAGGATGATCCTTGCATGTTGTTCCCCACTGCCTCGCACAGCGTTCCTCTTTCCTATGCTCATAGAATTCTGGATTACGGAGAATGGCCACACGGCGACCCTCGTACACTAATGCAATTGCTGTACAACCATCCAGTCTTTCCTTGTCTTCCTGTGTAGCTGTTAGCACTATAGGCACTGAAAGATTAATGACTCCCCCTACAGAGTGAAAAAAGCCATTACCCATATAATCAGCTATAGTCCAGATATCAAATCTCCTAACAAGTTACAGTTTAGGCTGTTGTATGATAATACAACATGTAGTTCTAGCTTTTACAATAAGGACAACTTTATAATGTGCTTTTGCATTAGGTTCATGTACTGTAAGGATGTGCAAACACTGAGGTTTGGGAAAGAGGAAAGACACTACTGAAAATGGCAAGTACTTATAGCTATACACAAGTATTCTTACTGTGAAGAAACTATGTTTTGGGGATCTCAAAACAATGAATATCTTGTTCAGGAAGTAATACAGTAAACCAAACCAGATAACTTAAAATATTACTCAAGACTGCTACTACTACGACTATTATAAATAAAATATTACCCTCAGTAGCCATAATTTCAGTCTGTAAGAACAGCTCATTGTGAAGGAAGCAGCAAAATACATCTTTGTAGTTAGCATATGTAATTCAAATGTTTCAAAAGGTGACTTTTGTTGTTTACATCAAATTACGTTCAGACTCAAATGTATGTACTTCAGAAGAAACTGCAGAGTCAGACATTTTGCAGTTTATTCAGCTGAAAGCTTACCAGCTACTCACTTCAAAAAATTGCCCAATATATCTGAATTCAAATGTTATGTGGCCTTCATTTTTAAACATTTATTTCACTGCTAGATCCTAGAAGTGTTGTTTGTATTGGCTACAAGTGTAAGATTTGAGAAACCAGTGGAGTAAACACTGTAAATATCTAACAGTGGCTTAAAGTCTAATAATTACAGGCATTAAAAAAAAAAAAAGAGTGCAAAACTCTTAAGTGTTCTCCAAGAGAAAAGTAATAGCTTCCTTGAAGTTAACAGGAGTTTTGCTATTGGTTGTAATTGAGGTGAGATAAAATACAGCTGGTTTCCTCATTATTTGTGCAATGCATTTTTTTTTAAACCTTCTCTTAATCATATCTTAAGAGTGATAGGAAGTTAAAAATGACAAAGCTAGAAGAAAAGGATAATAGAAAAAAAAATAGTCAAAGACAAGTGGCAACTTTTTTCTGCCATTTGGCTTCCAGAAAGAAAACAGTGACACAAAAGGAAATAGGACTCCATACTGTCCCTTTTATCATATAAAGCATGCAAAAACACAAAGTTGATGTAAAACAATCTTCGAAGAAGAACAAGTGAAATAACAGAGAATCACTATCAAATTCTAAACTTGATGATGTTATCACTTAACTGCTTTAACTGATGTTTGGTCTTAGCCTATGGGTAATGCAAAATAAAATGTTTTTGTTAAAACAGGATAGTTATTAAGGCACAGTCATTGAATTGCATGTGGCAATCATCCACAGTCAAGCCCTCTTCTCAAATTCTGGTTTTATACCCGACAGAGCTACAGTACTCAAGTCACTTTGTTGTCACTTCCTTCATCACCATCAAAGAAGAAACCTTTTTGCATTCCTCGCACTAAGTTAAACAGCAACTAAATTTCAATTTTGAGTTCTAAAACAGATTTCTTCAACACCAATTAGAAATGTTGATTTCAGGTTTAAATCTTTTCAAAACAAAAAGCAATTTAAAAATATAAACTATAATTTGTACAGGCAAAAAGATAAGGTGCTGATTTTTCAAACACAATGGTAGAAATAAAAAGAATAAAAAACAAAGTTTAAAAAGTAATGATTTTACAATTTTATCTTCTCACCTCAGATTGTACACAAACCCGAGAAATTTTCACCATAACATTACTAAGGAGCAAAGCACCAACAATATTTTACAAGTAGTATTTGCTCAGATTTACTAATGGAAGTATTTTACCATCAAGGAGACAGTCAAAGTGAAGGCACTGCAGGTATTCTCTCTCTCTCATAAAGCCACTCAGAGGTGTTGCCCAGCCTTCTGCCAACACTTGCACCCACTGCATATCCACCTTGTAAAGAAACGGAGAAATTGAGCAGATAAAAGGTGTTGCTCAATAACTGACATTAGGTGTTAATCATAACAGAACACAATTTATGCATAAAATGCAATGAAAATGGAAGACTTCTCAGTGTTATGGTCTTAATCATAAAGAATTCCAAATCTCTCTAAGTAAAAAAAAAAAAAAAAAAAAACAACTTGTTCCTCAGTGTTTATAACTACTTTCCAATCCTTACACTAAATCAAACTTTATGATGTTAAAAACAAATAAGCTTTACTTGTAAACATTTGATAAAGTTTAAGTTAGGAGAACTGGAGAGTTTCATTCGTACTTATTTTTAATAAAGCAACATAAACAAGAGCTTAAAAAAAAAGACAATAACACATACAATAACCACAAAACAGGATTAGGGAGAGAGAAGACTAGTGGGTCTGATCTTAGTACAGATTAGTAAGGTGATTTTTATTGCAGAAAGTAGTGAGAAAACCCAGAACTAAAATTCTCTCAGGAAAGTATTTATTTTCGCTTAAGATGCATCATCTTATAGGGAATTTCCTTCCTTATCACACTGTGACATAGTGTATGGCCTATTTTTGTATGTGCATGACAAAGACTTTGTCAAGATTCTCTGACAAAGTCCACTGACTCCACTTGTGCAAGCCTCTCTTGCAAAGAGCATGACTAGTTTTATTATATCATTTAGTTTATGTTGAGAAAAATAAAACACACAGTTTCTTCCCCAGCTGATGTTGTATACTTGCTTGGTATCTAAAAAAAACACTGGTTAGGAATGGAGGGGGAGAAGGCTAGTTTTGCTAGATGAGAAGCAATTTAGAATGGGACCCTACAGAAACTCTATAATGGCAACCCTAAATACTTATTCCTTTGCAAAGAAATATACAGTTTTACAGATGCATGTGAAAGGAAATCTAGTAAGATGCAGTGAGAGGAACTATTAAAATATATTAGGAGTCTAGAAACAACTATGCACAGAATGCATGCAAAGAATGGTTTAGTCTATGGATAAGGGGGGAAAATTACCACAGTTTTAATCTCCAGGCTCAGGATAAACTATGTAGCACTATCTGAAATTCCAGCCAATACTTATGAAGTTATTAGTTAATTGCTATCTCCAAAAAATGGCAAAAGAAAACAAATGCTACTATGTTCCTCAAGAAAAGGACAATGAGTGTCAAGTTACAATGTGTAACTAGTACAGGTGTTTTGACTGTACACAGTTCTGCCTAACCACAGATTGTTTTGTCAGCTTCAGTAAGGTGACAAATGAACACACAGTACCTTATTTATTTCCAAGGTTAACAGAGACTCAGCATCAGTTTTAGCCAACTTCAGTTTGTTTTCTGGCACATAAAGCTCTTTCACCTCATACGAGGCATCTACTGGTACGATGTCCTGTATATAAAAGGAATAATCACAGTTTTATGTTTGGACAAAATGCCTCTTGGACACTGAATATATAGTGAAAAAGTAAAATTCTATGTTGTACTGCTTTGTATCAAGAATACGTGCAGTAAGAAATTTTTATTAACTTTTTAAGAGCACTGTCTCAAGATTTGTAAACATTACCAGCAAAGCTGCTGGCTTGAGTAGCAACAGCAAAACATTCTGACAAGAAGCATTTTTAAAACCAGTATCACTATAACATTTACCTAGTAAGTATTTACTACTGAATTAAGCACAGTTTTCATGACATTAATTTTATGTTAGCCATAGCAGAAAGAAAGAGTTTATATTTTTATACATGCTAAAGAAGTAAAACATATATACGTAAATGCTCAGCCTTCAAAATCTTAAGTAATCAAGTATACAACATGCATTAACAGTGCTAATATGGAAGCAAAACTGAAATTGATTAATACATAAAGTGAATGTTTTACCTAACAGCTAGGGAAATAATATCAGCATTCTAATTGTAACCCAAATACCAGAGAATTTCACTATTAAAAAAAAAGCATTTTTCCTCTGCGATTTTTAAACAAGACATTCTCACTTCACGATAATCTAATCTTAAATCCCTCATAAGGTTAAGGATGCAATTCCATGGGAAAAAAGGGGAAGAAAGGGAAGAAAGGAAGGTCATCATGACATCGTGATAAAACTTCAAAGAGCCTCCTGACACAGGGTGCTGTCCAATGTCAAAACCGAGTCAAATTGCTCCAATGGTATTCAGTAGGGAAATATTCTTCTAAGAACAGGTTTTTAAGATTTTTGAAACCTTCTGTGAAGTAACTCTTTATGGGGTGGAGGGAGGGGCTCACTCAGACAGCAAGGTATACACAGACCTATAAAAGGAATACATTGGAAAAATAGAAATGACTCCTGTATTTGCAGACCATAGTACACAGGTGTGTCTGTAGAAACACAAAGTTTGCCCAAGAGTGTTAAAGTACTTAGTCAAGCATTTATCTGATGTCAGGCACCATGGAAAGCCAAAGGAAGTGACATGATGAAAGAGAGATAAAATGACTGCAGTCATGAGTGAAAAGAGCTGTTGAGACTAGCAAACTGTTATATTACTTGTGTCTCTAAAGACAAATAAAAGAAAAATAAACTAGCGCTTAGAAACAGTGTTGTATTAGGAAAAACTGAATCCATTACAGACTTTGAGAAGTGATTTTATTATATAGTAAATTAGGTAAAACCTGTCTTGTCTTCCCTCTGTCTGAGCAGAAGATTTACAGGCCAAGAGAGCCATAGCAGACTCTCCACAGCAGTAAGCTCGGAATCAAATAAAAGTGCTGCCTGCTGGTAAGAATAGCAGATTTTATAAGCAAAGAGTAATGTCTGGGTACACATTACACGGCTTCACAGAATATTCTGCTCTGGACCCTGGTTTCTTACCACACTACAATGTTCTTATTTTACAAACCATCAAAAGCTTTAAATAAATGTGTCTATTGGCAAGTTTTCTCAAATATTATCCTACTTTCACTGTCCCACTAGTGGGCAAAACAATGCAAGTAACAAATGTTACAGAATGTATTTTCTGTGAACAATCTCTCTGCCTCACAATGAGGATGTAGACAGCATGAAGGCAGCTCTAGTAGACACAGTGAAAGGCAATAAATCCAGAGTAAGTAAAACAGCTAAAACCCCACCAGCATTATCTAAAGCATTAAGTAGAAAACTACAACTACAACCACAGCCATGGCCACACGTGCATTTGTATTTCTACACAAATAGAGAAAACAGCCAAAGACATCTTCACAATATTTTTAATCTAGGATTATATAAGTTTCAACTGGAACAGCCAAAGAGGTTATATGGTTAGATGTGGGATTTTGATGTTTTGTTGGTGGTTGTGGTTTTGTTTTGTTTTTTAATTTGAGCGTTGTTTTTCTGATTTTGTTTGTTTTACAGTGAGTGACACAAATATTATGGCACACTAAGACATTAAATAGGAGCTAAATATCTAGAGGATTTGTAGGATTTATAAATCTAGACTCATCAGCAGACACAAAAATGGCATTTAAAGCAGTATTTTTTGACTTAAAA
This sequence comes from Gallus gallus, assembly GCF_016699485.2. NCBI lineage: Eukaryota > Metazoa > Chordata > Aves > Galliformes > Phasianidae > Gallus > Gallus gallus. The sequence goes on along the minus strand of NC_052535.1, from coordinate 37,633,138 downwards.
CATCAGCAAGAGAAGCTCATAGGTTGTTAAACTGAATGAATTTTAGATAAATACTAGGCTAGTAGGCCATCTAGTGACCACTTTCGCATGGTCACTGACAGACTGAGGTGACAGCTCTCTGGAGATACTAAAACCCTTCTCAGTCTGTAAAAAAAGAGCCTTCAGGCAAGTTTCAAGTAGACAGGCACTCACAGATGTCAACTGATTTACAAGACCAGTCATTCAATAATGTAAGTTGGTATTAATTGATGGGTGAGGCCACTAAATGGTTTACATAAAGAAAAAGCAGACAGAAGTATTTGCTTAACTGTAATCACTGTTTCACAAAATCACTTCTATCTGGAACTTGCAGGGAGGTTTATCAGAACATTAAATACAGGAAAGAATGAATAGTGCAGTGACAGTTACAGTGTTACTAAAGGGAACTAAGATTTTCTGTACTAACACCTGTTTTATTCCCATCTCTCCTGCTACATTTTCAGTTCACTTGAGCCACAGAAGCATCCCTCTTGTTGTGTCAAAAAGATTTCTGACCCCATTCACTGCTATTTCTGTCCTGACTATGCCTTTTACTATTTGTTTTGGTCAAAATAAGCCATGCTTCGCTTATATAGAACATCTTAAGTAAGACAAAACTTTCAGACCCCCCAAAATTGAGGAAATAATCATATAAGCCAATTAGTCAGGAAATCTAACTAGATGATTACCATCCAAATGGAGTCTCTGAAGCTTACAAAGACTGTGAACGAAAAAAATTGCCTCTCTTTTCCCAGAATACAGGATTTAAGAAACAAAGAAAGCAAAAGTCATTTAGCAGCAACAAAAATGACACCATCACTGTATCTAATTACACAATTCAACTTAACTGAAGTTTTGTTTTTTAATAATAACCACAAAATTATACATGCTTTTTCAAAACAAAGAAAACACACTTTGAGCTACTGAAATCCATTTCAATAACATCACTCTGTACTATATTTCCAATGGAAAATACTAATAACTGAAGTACACCTAACCCCATAGTAAGAAATCTGTAACTTAAAATACAGAAGGCTGTGCTTACTTCCCTAAGCATGAGAAGAAATCAATGTTTTATTGATGTGGGAATTACTAAAGTCGACTACTGAGGTGAGTAGGGTTATTTTAATTATATTTGAAAGCTTAAGTCACCTTCTGCTCACTGTGGAGTACATATTCATTGTGTGTAAATCTTCACTGCAGCAGTATAAAACTACTAGTACAGCCTTGCATAACATTTACACTGGGCATGTTTTTTCTCCATAGCTTCTCACACAAAATAACTACTAGCCTTAGCACAGAATCACAAAGGGACCTCTGCAGGTCACCTAAACCAGTTTCCTGCTCAAAACTAAATCAATTACAAGAGGCTGCTCAGAAGCTTGGTCAACCAAGTTTTAAATATCTGCAAGGATGAAGTGTCCACAAACTCTCAGGGTAACATGTTCTAATCACTTCCCTTGATCTATTGCTGTATTAGCAAGAGCATAGCCAAGTTTGCTATTGGCCTTCTTTGCTGCAAGGGCAACTGGAAAAAAAATTATGTGCACCATTACAAACCATTTAAAATCCTCATGATTTGTCTTACAAAACCCAGAAAGTCCCACTCAGTCATCTGCTACTGTAAGTATTTGGTTTTAATATCAAGCTCAAAAAAGTAAGAAGTTGTATTCATACAAATTTTCCACTGAAGTAGTTTTGAAAGGAGACAGAAAACAAGGCTGCATGTAAAACAATTATTCAATACCCAGCCAGCAGATGAGTCAAATACACTCTACTGACTGTATACTTTACAGTCAAATAATTGTGAATTAGGCTGAAGGCACGGAACGGCTGTCCTACATCAATGGTACAGATGCTAAAAATACTTTGCCATGTTTGTAAAAGAAAATGATCTCCCACGTTTGTAGGTTTCTCAAAAAATACTGAAAGATGGCTTTTGGCCTGTTGCAACTCAATTTCATAACCAAGGTGATCACACAGAGTATTCTTCGTCACATTTTTGATAAACGAATACGTGTGGAACTAGATAAGACTAAGAACTTTGATCCAGAAAGAATCATTACATTACAGTGATAGCTGTAATATAATCGGAGGAAAATATAGAGAGAGAGATTATACAGAACAGTAGAATCAGTTTCTACATATTTTCCAGGAACTGTTGCTCTCCATTTCTATTTTGTTCTGAATACACTTGCAAAGAACTGTGTGAATATAGTCAGGAAAGCAATGTTTTAAAAGACCATATGGAGAACCTCCCTCCTGAATACAAACGTCATACCAAGGCTTAGAACAGAAAGTCCCTGAACATAGATAAGAATTCAATTTGTAGCTATAATTTGGGGGACGGGTGGTAAAAGGAAGAGTGAAGGCTTATACTCACAATAGATAGATCTAAATAGTAGAAGTATATAATCAGATTCCCAAAATTTGTGGTTTGCTCTTGCGGTATTTGCAGAGCTGCATTAAGTTTATGTCCCCAAGAATGGGACGTCAGTACAGAAGTTGTTAAAAGACACCTTTTCTCAGTATGTTGGAAGTTACATTCTAGAAATGCAATACTTTCTTCATACATCTTTGCACTTCCTTAATAATAAAGGTGGCATTCCTGAGAGGTGACTTCTTGAGAAAATACTTCCCTGGTTAAATATTGAGCTGATTTCATTACTGCATAATCCCAGCTTTGTTTAATGAACTAGATCAGCTACAATTGTTGACAGGAAAAAACAAATGGAAACAATGAAATCTCTACAGCCAAATATCTGCACTAGGCTTGCTTGACTTCATTGGAAGGTATCAGCAGACTAAGAGCCAAATTTCTCAAGCCCAAAGCCACACATGCCTTTCTGACTGAAAAAAAAAATAATAATGGATTGAGCAAGGACTCATTTTGTATACTATTGAAAGCAGTTAGGAAAAAAAGGAAATTTTCATAACTCAGACTCAGTAGCTCGCATTCTAACTCCCTGAAAAGAACTTTGAAGTGTTTTACTCATTGCATTTACATGTAAAAAAACCTATTCAAGTGCTCCTCAAAACTGACTTACACCACACAATAACTTCCCAGATTCAACAGCTGCTTATTAGTCCTCTGTGTGGTTACCTCCCTTTTCTTCCATAAGGGAAGAAACACATTTCTAGTGAATACTGGATAAATTTGTTAGAGTTCTTTGCAAGTATTATGAGAAAGTTTTAAGAACTAAGTCATTTCATTTCCTATGAAATAAAAACATTCCAAATTCTCAATATATATATCTGCATACATCCATCAGTCTAGCTCAACACACACATACAGTTCAGCTGTGTTTCAGCTCTTGAAATTCCAGGATTACCAGTACTGAGTGGACTTCTAAACCATATTTTTCTCAGTTACTGAAAAAAAACAAACATCCCAGATTATTTCTAATGCTGCTGGTTTACAGCCCCTTTCCTGACTAATCACAGTGAATTGTTTAAGACCATGACCACTGCTTGTCCCAACTTCAAAAAATCCTACATTGTCAGGGTATCATTGGGTTATATGTGGCCTGAGAACACGATGTGTCTGTTCAGCCATACCCTGGTTTCAATGTCTTATTGAAGTAAGCAACCACCAAGACATGTTGCTATTCATGGCACCATTCTCTAGAAAGAAAATAAAATACTAAAATGTGCTTTAAGCAAAGGACAGAGCCAAGATGACTGGGCCAGAAGCCAGCATTTAGCATTGTGTACCAAATGTACGAATGCAGGAGTCTGGGGATCACTATGTTAGCACACTGGTTTCTAGAATTATGAAGTGTACTGAATTGGTCTTCTGAACAGAAGGCTCAGGGCCTCTCACAGTCAGGAAGTGCCACCTCCTATAGGTAGGACTCAGGCAGCTCTTCCCTTATTCCCTCCGAAAAGTATCCACATGGTACACGTCTAGCATTCTGTTGTGGCTTCTTGTCCTGCCTGAGCAATCTTGATCAAGCTGTGAACTGGTAAACAGAATTTTCTTGAAAATTTGGAAACAGAAACTAAACATCTCCAAAGCTGTACTGGCAACAGTAGATTAAAATGAACTTAATGCTGTCTATACAATGAGGTCTTTCTGTCTTAGTGGAGCATTACTCAAGCTATTGCCTACACCTTACATGTTCCAAACACTCACCTCACAAAAAACATGAGGAACAGTCTGCTGGAGCACCTAAATTAAAATCATGGTCTGAAGCATCATCCTGCTACCCACAATAAATAAAAATATAGGAAGACAAATTAATTCTACATAAACACTAGCAAACTGCATCCTATCAAGGTGATAGGAAGGCAAAAGGTCTGGCAAATCAAAGGCAGACAACTAAACTTGCTATTACCTTAAGTTATTACCCTATTATCCTTCTATGATTCTCCTATGCTAGCAAACAATTTAAAAGTTAGTATTCACCACTGGTTCCGTATTCTCCCTTACAGTTACCATTTATGGCAATGAATATAATTCTCTACTTCTCCAGAGCTTATTTCACTTGGTGATCACTGTTGTTGAGAGGCATAGGACAGAAAAAGGAAAACGCACAGCAGGACAATTTTAAAAGTTGGAATTTAAAAATGTGGAAGTCTAACTCAAAAATTCTATCTGCATTTTCCAGCATGCACATTCAGACCTCATGCTTTGAAAAAGTTACTAAGATACACCTGCATTGCTGCTCACCCTCTCTTGAAGAAGTTCCACAACTTGTTGTACACAATCGTTCACATCACAGGAATCAGTTTTCAGCACAAGCTCTGGGGCTTCTGGTTTTTCATACTCAGAGTCAATCCCAGTAAAGCCTACAAAACAGAAGACAAACATCTTAAATGAATTCTTCAAAGAGATGACTGCATTTTAACACTGTTCACGTAGCAGTTCCTTGACATAAGCCAGGCAAGAGCACAAAGCTTTAACTTTCTTAATAAAGGATTTCATAGGGAAATCAACTGATTTTTCTTTATTGAGCCATTTGCTAATCAGACCTAGCCAGCATGGGTTCGTGAAGGGCAGGTCCTACTTGACCAACCTCATCTCCTTCTATGATCCAGTGACCCATCTGGTGGATGAGGGAAAGGCTGCTGATGTAGTTTACCTAGACTTCAGCAAAGCCTTTGACACTGTCTCCCACAGTATTCTCCTGCAGAAGCTGGCAGTCCGTGGCTTGGACAGATACACTCTTAGCTGGGTAAGGAACTGGCTGGAGGGCCAGGCCCAGAGAGTGGTGGTGAATGGATTTAAATGTGGTGTTCCCCAGGGGTCGGTGCTGGGGCCTGTCCTCTTTAATATCTTTATTGATGACCTGGATGAGGGCATTGAGCGCACCCTCAGTAAGTTTGCAAATGACACCAAGCTGGCTGGAAGTGTTGATCTGCCTGAGGGTAGTGAGGCCCTACAGAGGGATCTGGATAGGCTAGATAGCTGGGCTGAAGCCAATGGGATGGGATTCAACAAGACCAAATGCCAGGTCCTGCACTTTGGCCACAATAACCCAAGGCAACGCTATAGGCTTGGGGCAGAGTGGCTGGAAGACTGCGTAGAGGAAATGGACCTGGGGGTGTTGATTGATGCTACACTGAACATGAGCCAGCAGTGTGCCCAGGTGGCCAAGAAGGCCAATGGCATCCTGGCTTGTATCAGAAATAGTGAGGCCAGCAGGAACAGGGAAGTAATTGTCCCCCTGTACTCAGCACTGGTGAGGCCGCACCTCAAGTACTGTGTCCAGTTTTGGGCCCCTTGCTGTAAGAAAGACATCGAGGCCCTGGAGCGTGTCCAGAGGAGGGCAACAAAGCTGGTGAGGGGTCTGGAGCACAGGCCTTATGAGGAGCGGCTGAAGGAGCTGGGATTGTTCAATCTAGAGAAGAGGAGGCTCAGGGGAGACCTTATTGCTCTCTATAACTACCTGAAGGGAGGTTGTAGTGAGCTGGGGGTCAGCCTCTTCTCTCATGTGACTAGTGATAGGACTAGAGGGAATGGCTTCAAGCTGTGCCAGGGAAGATTCAGGCTGGACGTTAGGAAATACCAGTTCTCTGAAAGGGTGGTCAGGCACTGGAATGGGCTGCCCAGAGAGGTGGTGGAGTCACCGAGCCTGGTGGTGTTCAAAGAGCGTTTGGATGTTGTGTTGAGGGACATGGTTTAGCGGGAACCATTGGTGAAGGGCGAATGAATGGTTGGACTGGATGATCCTGTGGGTCTTTTCCAACCTTAGCGATTCTATGATTCTATGAATCTATGAAAACCTGGAGCATATTATATGTTTTCTATGTGAGGATATACATTTTTGCCCCATTATTGTGGGTTTTTTTTTTTTTTTGTTGTGTTTTGTTTTTGCATTTAAAGCAGTCAGCTCTCTCAGCTAGAAGTTGATCCCAATTTCCTGCTCAATCCTAACCCCAGTTCACCTGTTTCTGCTTCACATTCACAGACTTCAGCACAGTCACTTATGTGTAATCCAATCACAACACGTCACTTATGTAGGAAGGATGAAACTATATCTAGGTTCACCTTTAATTTCTCCAGCTCTGGCTTTCTTATACAGTCCCTTAACATCTCTTTGTTCACAGACATGCAAAGGAGCATCCACAAATACTTCAAAAAAAGGCAAGCTGGCCCCTTCATGAATTCGTCTAGCATTATTACGATCCTGAAAGAAAACAGGAAAAGAAATACAAAAAGATTGCACCCATATAATACCTGTATTGCCTTTCTGCTTTTGAACTTCACTTTAAAGATGCTGATGGTAAAACATAAGCAAATTCTCCAAGTTTGAAGAAAAAGTACCAAAAAAAAAAAAAAAAATTGAAACAGGATTAGATCAGCCTTGTCAGCTACATTAGTTTCTCTGCAGCTCTTCACACACTAAAAGTTGAGGTGAAGACAAGAGAGATTTTACATGAACCAGTTTTGTATTTTACTGACAGTCACAGAGTACATAATTTTCTAAACCTGTTCCAGTGCTAAGAGTGCCAATCCTCAGAGTTCCATCTACCTCACGTAGTGAAGCCAGAGCACACATTACCTGCAGCTCCTGTTAAGATCAACCTTCTCTCCAGATCAGCAGATTTCCGTACATTCACTTATCGGACAGACTTGTACACTCCAAATACTTTGTTTGCATGGCTTACTGATCATTGAAACAATTGGTGAATTTCAAACATGGTGAATTCAGTAAAATAACAAAAAAACTTTCCAAAAATATATTGAAACCGTCCTTCATAGAAGCCATGAGAAAAAAAATAGTCATGTTAAGCCTTACTGCAGGATCTCGAGTTCCACAAGTCATTATCAAAATAATTGTTTGTTCTTCACTATGACCAAAGAAATAACATCTTCTCATGCTCTGTAGCTGAGCTACAGCCATTGGGTTGTTCTTCAAGATACTTTGCATTTATGCATTCTACTTGTCTCTGCCATCCTGTTCTCATATATAAAAAAAAAAAGTCTTCAGAAAGCAATGTGGACAAGGATTTAAGCTAATTTGCAGCATTAGCTAATGTCCTGATGTCCTGTTGAACTGAAGAAGAACTAAGAGCAATCACACACTTTTTACTTAACTTGGTAAAATAGGGTTCACACCATCAATTCACTGAACGAAGAGCTGCTTTTAAAAAACAGTTTAACTGAGGATTTAGATGAAGTGATACTAAGTCTTCGTATTTATAAGGTACTGGCATTTAAATGGACCAAACAAAATATTGTAATTTTGGACAATTTCTTGTAGTATCTTTTGCTTTTATTCCTAATGCTAAATTAATAATTCTTCTAATAAACTGAAGAACTGTTCCAGTTTTAGGAGTAATCTACTTTTTTTTTTTTATGTTTTTGTTTAGTGCTTATGAATTGAGTCACTGTCTCTAAAAGTAAAAATGTCATTTTAGAAAAAAAAAGGAAGCATTTCATCCTGGCTAAGTTCAGTGAGGAACTCCTAAAACTGAAATTCTGAGTGACATTTTGCATTTTGCTTTCTTCACAGTATCTAGAAGGTTTTTACATTTACCTGAGCATAAGGAGAGATGAAACTAGTGATGCACACCAAACCAGCATCTGCAAACAGTTTAGCAACCTCAGCAATCCGACGGACGTTTTCTTCTCTATCTTCTGGAGTGAAACCCAGATTCTTATTAAGGCCTTGGCGAATATTGTCACCATCCAACGTGTAGCATGGAATGCCATGGCATACTAAATACTCCTCCAGGGCCATGCTAACTGTGGTCTTCCCAGCACCAGATAGACCTAAAATATTAAATATCATTATGTATCACAAGCACAGAAACAAATCAGGGCAAATTGCAGTGCATGGACACTGCTGGTATGAAAAGCCCATTAAAGTGACAGCAACAATGCATGCTTCTGGCCTTTGAAGATACTTACCTGCAATAAAAGCTAAATGCCTAATACAGACAACACATACAGGGAGAACAAGACACAAAGTTAAGTGTGCCATTTGAAAATAAGAGTTTGGCCTTGACAGCTAAAGGTAGTACCTATTTCCTAGTTGATGGCAGTTGTTTCTACCCGAGCAAACTAAATTCAGAAACCCAAAATAAAGTTGAGGATATGTCACATTTACATCAGAAAAGAAAGATCTCACAATAAAGTGAATTTCAGTCAACAGAAAGGGACCATACCACACTCCTTGCAGAGTAACAGCACTGAGTTAGATAACACATACACAAAAAAAAAAAACTTAAAAAAAAAAACTTTTTAGTCTGTTAGTGCTTCAGAGAAATCTAAATAAATAATGCTTACAAAACAAAGTCATCTTACAGAATTCACTTTCCCCTTCTTTTTACAATCAAAACAATTCAGTGGAAAAAGACCATACTAAAACAGATCATATGTATTGCATCAACATGCAATTGCCATTAATAGGCAAAGGTTTATGTTAAAGTGCTATTTCAACCCAAAGAGACAAGAAGAATATAAAGAGAGGAAATCTTTACAGAAGTGACTTAGCAACATAAACTCTTAAAAAAAAAAAAAGAAGTATCATATTAATAGGTGAAATGGGAATTAGGATGAGCTAGAATGGATTAAAAAAAAAAAAAAACAAATTAATCACAAAAGGTACCAACATGGTCCAAGAACTAGAATTAAGCAAAGGACAAGGCTAAGTAAACTTAGTGTTCCTAGAGCACCAAACAAGATGGATTCTCAAGTTAATGTTCCAAAGCAATTTCTTGACAGTCAGCCTAAAAATAATAATAAAATTGCATCAAGGGCTTGGATGCTACATTCAACTTTGGAGGAAAAAAAGGAGCTATGGCTAAACAGCTTTTCAGAAGAAAAATTAACACAAAACACAAGGAGCCTCAGAATTCCATAAACGTACCTGTTAACCAGACTGTGCATCCACGGAAACCACTTCTTGTTCCTACCACTTGGCCTCTCTTATTTCGGCTGACATGATGAGCTTGGTAGGTAACATTGGTTGCCCTCTGCATTCCCTGTAGAAATAATAGTTGATTAGATCTTCTAAAATTGAACTTCTAAAAGGGTAAGCTGGCACAGCATATTAATTCTTATTCACAGGCACAAAGAAAGACTTAGAGACCTGCCAGTGGAAGTAAAAACAATACCTAATCCATCTGCTGCAGCAATTCAAAGGATGAAAGGAAGTTACAAAAGTCACCCACAGAAAACCATGTACTTTGTGCTCCTTCTCTGAAACCTGGGGTTACCAGGCTAGTCAATCACTGTTTCCAAATGCGACTGGTTTAAGAAAATTAACCAGAGATGAACAGCTATACAAGTCATTTAAACCTAAGAACATCAAGTGGATTCCTCTCACAGAAATTAAGGTTCCTGTCATAAACAGACAAATATTAGCTCACTTTTAACTCATGAAGAGACACATTTTCACCGCAAACTATGCATGCAATCCACCTTTCAGTTCAGCAGTCACATCTCTGAACCACAGATCTTAAGTCTCCAAAATTATGAGGGCTGCTCTGAAGGTAATGCCTCCTATTTTATTATATTGTCCCAGGATGCCAGAGATGGAAGTTGGCGGTATGGCAGCAAAGGTTGAACCTTCCCACCAATATTCCCTTACATGCTGTTACTGTGTGACAGATAGCAGCAGAGGCGCTGTCTGACAGAATGATGTCTGACACAGAAGTGTGTATGAAGCAAATGTGTGGAGCTGAATCCTTCCATGGGGAAAAAAACGGCATCCGTTGACATTCATCAACACTTGCTGAATGTTTATGAAGACCAAACACTGGATGTGAGCATAGAGAGGCATTTCAGCAGTGGCAACAGTGATGTGACAGACAAGTCATGTTCCAATTAGCCATGCCAATTTTTACAAGCAGGGCACATACACTCTTGTTCATTGCTAGTGAAAATGCGTAGCTAATGGTGGTGACTATATTGAAAGATAGTGTTTTAGTAGCTGAGATTTGCTCTATCATGTAGTGTTATTGAGTTCTGTCTGTTGTAGTTTCCATGGAAATAAATAGGAGACCTTACCTTCAGAGTGACCTATCTGAGACAGTTACTGGTTATTCTGAGTCTATATCAAATAGATATTTCTAAATGATTTCTTAAAGAACTTACTTACAAAGTTGATTTTCTGACAAAATTCTCTCATAAAAAAAATCTGGTTCAAGACTTCCTTAAAACTATCCAGTCATTGTAATGAGCTGCTGCATCATCTTACATAAGATGACAACTTTGCCAAGCACCTTTCTTAATGTAAGCCAAAGGAACAGGAAAATCAGCTTCAGCATTCCCTTGAGCTTTGCTGGTACCTGGTTACAAGAACTTTGTTCATACAAGATCAAGACCTTAGATAACCAGACCCAGTACAAACAACCTAACAAAGAGAAATGAAAGCTTCAAGAACATGCTGAGGGTGGGACTGTTTGCTTTTGGAACGTTGTTTTGACTTCTCTTGCTTACAAACATACTGCAAAATATTTTCATTATCTTCTCTTCCATCATTATATCAATGCTAGCTGGAAAAGATGACACAATGAAAAAAAAAAGGAGGTAGGATATTAATCTATGGAGTACTAGCAGAGAGCTGTTCATAGTTTTAGAGCCATCACAAAATAGGGTTAACAGAAATACAGTAACTACGTATGGCTTCAAGAAATACTGTTGCATCATTCTTCAGAACAGTTTTTCATAATTTAGTTTATTATTGGAATGTAACAGGATTGGATTTATTTGAGTGGTTGTATCTGTTCCTGCACAGTGGAGCTCATAGCTGATAAATACAGAAACTCAGGGTAGGAACAGATGTTCAGATTTTTAAATAAAGCAACTCTGTAACTCAACAGTGACAGTCAGCACCTAAAATAAGAGGAAGACTGAGTAACAATCCATAAGAAACCACCACCTGCACAGGCTATAGCCACGTAGAACAACATTCTCTTTGCTAATTGCGTTATCTTCAAACAGATTATCTCCAACCTGCAAAACTGTTTTGCAGATAAAGTCAGTGCAGTAAAGCTAACTAAAACCAAAAGTCAAAGAAAAGCCAAAAAAAGTCAACAACTCTTTCTTCTTGTAGTAGAAACAACGATGCACTACCTAAAATTGGAGAGTTCTGAGTAGACACAAACTGTGGAACCAAAAATGATGAAAACTGCTTAAGGACTTTGTCTTCAGTTAAAAGGAAAGATACACTGTGGACAATGAATGCACACATCAGTCCAAACTAATACCTTACTAGGAACATTCTCCCTCATTAATTCAAGCTCTACTGTATCGTACAGTCTCAAAACACAGCTCCCCTGCCACTGTCTCAGTAGAGTTGCAGCAGACAGTCATAACAAATAACATTTCCTCCAGTTTCAAACTGGAGATATCTTGGCTTGCCTAACACAACTGCTTTGCTATTTGTACTTAAATAATTTCCAAAACTAAAGAATTTCCATTAAAATCTCCTACGTGTCAAAAAAAATTATATTAAAAAACCACACCCACGCTTTGCTTTCAACTCATAGCATGGACTCAATTATCAGCATAAATACTTTGGAGGTCAAGTGTGCCATTCAACAAGACTTCTTCCTGTCTGTATTCAGTACATGAGGATTTTTGTTTCATTTTGATTTCCAGAACTAGCAAAGCAGCAGCAAAACCAATCCAGGTATTTTACAAGCCCTACACTTACAAAATGTACAAAACCTTGAAGAAGCAGGCAGAGGTAATTTGTAAAATGATAAGAAGGACATAAGTTTAAAAAGAAAACACACACACAAAAAAGGCAATAAGTAAGGAATTAGGTAGGAAACATGACAAATCACTGCAATGAAAAAGTCAAAAGATTGCTAAAACAAAAAGGCACACAAGTGCAGTAGAACAGTCAGCAAGCTCAGTGGCAGGACAAAAATACACCTGCATTAATACCTCCGAAGCAGGCATCTGAAAACTATAATGCCCAAATAGTTTGTATGCATTCAGAGACACACCCACGCCCAGCAGGATGGGTGCATGCACATGTACACCAACTAGGCAGCTCAGTGGCAAAATCCTCCTTAACTTCCAACAGAAAAGAGCTTCCTATGGAAGCACGTTGGAGCGTTAAAATCTAGCAAGTTATCCTCACTGCTGAAAAAATACAGTAATGTTTCCTAATCACGTCTACTTTCCTCCTAGGTTGTCCACTACCAACACGGAACAGCAAAAGCTGAACAACTGATCACTGACAATTAATTACTAACACACACACTACAAACACTGCTGTGGCACAGAAGAGTACTTAGGAGCAGAAATCAGTGGCTGAGATTGGTTGTGCTCTTAAGTTACTTTGCCCGTCTTCAAATTCCTGTACTTAAAATTTGATGAGTATTGATTAGTGAAATCTAATCGTCACCCAAAACGACAGCAGAAATAAAGAACAAACATTTCATTTTATCCTCTAGCAAAACACTGCTTACCTTGGAGAACCCTATAATCGATGTTAAGGGAAATGAAGCATATTAAAGTGAGTAATAGAGAAGCTCAATGTTATGAGAAAGAACTGTTTTTCTTTAAAAAAAAAAAAAGCTAATTTAAGCCTTTTAGCCTAATTACAGTCCTTATAATAATCTCTACTGAAAAGATACACTAGACAGTTTGGGTTTTCCTTTGGTTGTTTTTTTAGTTTTTTTTTTTCTGTAAAGAGGCTAAAGAAAAAAGGGCATCAATCTCAAAGGTCTACTTATCTCTTTCCTTTTCCCCCCACACCCATTGGTAACTTCATCTCTTCATTTGTCCACAAAATTCTTTCTCCCCATGTTACATATCAAGTGCTTATGTAGTGCTTTTAAAAACACTCCCTGTTCACCATGTTAAATAACAATTGTGCTTCAGTCCTGTTACATCGTAACTGCAATGTCAGACAAGAAGCCTGACATACCCTTTCCCCTTCTTCCCTTCCCTCACTATGCCAGTTAGTTTCTCACATGAAATCTGAAGTGCCGTTGTAAGCTCATATTTTCCCATTAAATATGAAAAAAATGAAGGAGAATTAAAATAAAAAGTTCCATTGTGCTTCAACAGCCACCTCTCAGCAAATGGTAACTTTTCACAAAGCAAGACCTCTGGGGTAAGAAGCAAAGCTTCCAATGTCAAGTAGAGATTTCCCAAGCTACAGCACCAACACCAGACAGTCAGCTTTGAGTCTGGAAGCATCAGGAAAGCGCCATGTACAGAAAAAGGTGAAGTTTCTAAACAAATCATTTATATTCAAGAAGCTTGGACTAACTCCATTAAGAACACAGCGTGAATACCCTGTGCTAAAAATTTCTACAAGATAACAACCGCAAACACATCCAGCACCTTCTCCCTAGTGTAGTCTTATCTTCAACGCCTTCCCCACTCCCCAACCACTCCAGACATTTTCTAGGCCATTTGCTTACTTGTTCACCACCCATTCCTTGTAAGACAGGGATATCCTGATAACAATACATTTGTACGACATTTATACTCAAATTGTACGTTTCTTTTTCCTTTCAACCTGTTCTCTTCAATAGCCAAACAGCAACTTAAACAGATAGAACATTTCCCATCCTCTCTGTCTGCACAGAAACTACTTAGGAAAATTGTAACATTACATGTGCGGCAACAAATGCACTATAGCTGAGTCTGTCAGCTCACCTCTTCAGATGAGGTTTGAAGAGCTGCTGGCTAAAAGATCTGCCAACAATGCCTTCTGAAACTACCTCCTCCAATTCTGGTTTGAAATTTTTTTCTTTGGAATGAAGAGTGAGTCTAGAAGTGACAGCCAAACGCTAAGATTTTTACCACTGTTAAGAAACTTAAAAAGCACCAATCCATATTCTGCCATAGCCTACAGCATTACATTTTCTCCCACTAAGACTTACAGCAAAAAAATCTTACTTTTATCCTGATACCTGCTCGCTGGAACGTGTTTCACTACAGAGATGCTGATACAGTATGTACCTAAGCATATCGCCACCCAATTAGCCAAACGCACGTGCCCCTGCCACCTACACAGACTAGACTCACACAAGGCTGCCTCTGCCAGGTGTCCTAACGCTGCAGTGGTTTCAAAAAATCACCGTGACAGAAAGCAAGAACGTTCTAAAGCACTGTGGATACAAGCAACTCTGTGGTGACCAGATAACAAATGAGGAGTTTATCTTTACTCATCAGCTGCTGTGCCCACCAGCAGCAGCTTAATCACCAGTGTTCAATCAAGTCATTAGCTAGCAAAAGGAACTGGTCAAAATGCAGTACTAACCACAGAAATGCCCCAGTCAGAAATAAATACTGGAGAAAATTCTTGTTGCCTCATTTTGCAGGTAATCCCTAACACCTCAGGACTTGAAGCTGTACTAAGGAAAGAGTTACACAAGTTTTCCAACCGAGCCAGCTGAAAAAATACTGACATTGTACTGTGTTGTGTGCTGCTCTGTAATTCTGAGCATGCTGTGTCCAGAGGTAGGCTTGGCAAGCCCACAAACACATGCAGGGGTTTACCCGAATGGAGGGGCATTCTGAAGAGCACCAGATGTCCAGACAAAGTCAAGACGACACAGCTCTGCCTGCTCTCCTAAGGGCTGCCGGTCCCACTGGGACATCAGAGGCTGCCATGACCTCATTCTCTGTGGAACAGACACAGCCAGAAGTGCCAGGACATTTGAATATTTGCGGAGTGCATGAATCAGGATATTTTTTTTTCCAGCAAAGTGTATTGGATTTAAGGGAGCACTTCAGCTGAGGCCTTCTGCAGAAAAAGGAAGAGGCGGAAGTCTTCCTCTGCTTGCCACGTATCTTTTCGCCCTCGCTGACATTCAATGAACTTGGCAAATAGCTAATGTTAATTAACTTCTTTTAATACAATCCCCCTGGTTTGAGCAAATCCATCACAATTCTGCTTTGGGCAAACTAAATGATGTGTAACTTCAGAATACACTTTGTTGCCTCCACCCAGAAAGGATTCATTTCAGTGTTCTTGATAATATTTGATTCCAACTTTTCCTCACAGAAGCTGGAAGAATGCAATTTACCCATTACTTTGTTATGTAAACAAGTTGGAACTCGCACACAGCAGAGGAGGACCGGAATGGCACAGCACCGACTGAGCCGCTTATAGTACAGAAACAGCTTCCCCATTTTCCTGGGGACAGCAATGACGCTTTTCTTACTCTTTTAGTAGAAAGCTGGGGCCTGTTCTGCTCGCAGCAAGCATCAACGACAGCTCTGCAACGCTGCTACCATACCAAATAGCTTCCGGACTTTATCTCTTGTCCGCTTCAGCTCAGCATGCTTTGAAAATAATCACGCATCTATTTCTCTTTTTTGTCTCTCTTACTTGCCTTGCATCACCAGAAGTATCAAATGTGCCCAGTGAAGGCCTGCAGCATGCCTGCTAAATAGCTCCATTCTGGTCTGCACTGTAAACCAATATCCCCCCTCCTTGCGGACAAGAATGAAGGCTTTGGTTAAGTTTTTTCTAAGCCCTGTCTCGACAGTTTTCCACAGAACACCCAGCATACAAAGAACCTCAGTCCTGGCCACCCCAGCTGTATGAATGCCCACATTGTGCATCGCCTTCTTAACTCTGCCTTTTGCCACATCGCTGGAAGAAGAGTGCTGGCGGAGAAGGCGGCGGGGACGAAACCCCCAGCCCCTCCACAGAGGCAGCCCGGGCTCCCCGGGGCAGGACGGTGCTCTCCAGGGGGGAGACCGCGGCGATGCCGCCTGAGGGAGCGCGCGGCCGCTCTGGTAACGGTCCGGCTCGCGCGCGGCTCTCCCCATCCCTCCCGCTGCGGGGCACGGCAGCCCCCAGCCTGGCCGCCACATCGCCTCGGAGCCTTGGCCACGTCTCCCTCCTCTCCTCCTCTCCCCTCCCCACTCCTCCGCACGCCCACCTGCCCGCCCGCTCACCCAGTTCGGCACCCTGTTGCTCAGCTTCGCTTTCTTGCACTGGCTCTCAGGCAGCTCCATGGCCGCGGGAGGTCGGATGAAGGGAAGGAGGGAGGGCGAAGACGCACGGTGCCCGCTGATGCTCGATGCGGACGAAGCTGCTGCCGCCGCCGGCTGCTGTGCCGTGGGTAGCGCAGGGAGGAGCCGCGACCCGGCGGGAGGGAGGAGGGAATAGCAGAGGGAGGGAGGGAGGCGCGGTGGGAAACGGCAGCCCGACGTGCGCAGCGCCGTGACGCGCCCGAGGGGTGGAGGCGGCCGTGGGGCGCCGCCATTTCCGCTGCCGCCGCGTTGGGCCAGGCGGAGCGCTCTCGGCTGCCCCCGGCGGTCGGCGGGGCACTCCCGGCACGGGGCTGCGCCCCCGAGGGCCGTCTCCTGGTCGCAGGGGGAGAGGGGGCGGTGCTGCAGAGCTAGGCTCTGAGTCTCGAAGCAGCGGGCGCTGGCGGTGATGTGGCCCCTCGGAGTATGGCTTCCATTCACCCGCTGCCTCAGCCGGACTTCTCCATCGAATGACGCTAGGAAACGGCTCTTGGCGTGAATTTACAACTGTGAATCTTTGGATTCTTGTTGCCAGAAGGAAACTGCTCTCACACCCAGGTGCTAGGCTTATGGTGGAAGTGGTATCGTACTGGCACAAGTGGCATTTACTGTGTAAATATTGGCCCACTTACGTTAGTTCAGGAAAGGAACTGCTTTAGGACTTAAGTACTAAGGGTGAAAACGATACCATGCTGACTAACCCAAATTGGGTTTTCTGTATACACATTAGCCTATTTACCATCTGTAGATTTTTTTTGTCTTCTGACGCTTTAAACAGGAAATTAAAAGGTCCTACTTGTGGCTGAATGTTTACTGCGCTATATTAAAAAGACACTTACATGCAAGATAAATGACCTTTCTGAAATCAGGACGAAAAAAAAATGCTGTCAGGTAATCTGAAGGACAGAATTATCACTATGTAACTAAGATATACAGTGACTGAAGTTGATTGTTTAGGTTTGACTTAAACAGTAAGGTTGTACTGCTCGCTACCCCGAAAGAATTGTCCAACAGATGATCCCTTGTTATATAGGGACATTCTGACAAACAGTGACAGAGAGGGGGCCTGGCTTTTAATTAGCCAAATCTCTCACATGATGCTCTCCAAGGGTGGAAAGAAAACTATCATACTTCTGTGGAACAGCGAGTTGGGAGCCTCTCTGTTGAATCATACGGAAGGCAGGCTTGGTTAACTGCACGTTGCACAATGTTGTATTACGTGGCTTAAGAATAATTCTAAATCTTATTTGCAATCCTAGAATCATAAAGACTGGAAAAAGACCTCTAAGATCGTCTGATCCAGCTGTCCACCTAAAACCAGTATTACCCATTAAACCATGTCCTTAAGTTCTACATGTTTCTTGAACACCTCCAGGGATGATGACTTCAGGGAGATGCATGATTCCTTCAACAAAATATCATGAGAAAGCTGATAAATGGATATTATATTGGTGAAATATGTAGATACAGACACCCGTGATCAGAGAAATTATGTAATCTTGAAGGTAATAAGCAAACATTTATGAACAACTCCTGAAAAGCTCATCTTTTTTGATCACACTAATTTTATAAAATTATGTATTCCTGTGCATGTAGTATAGTAAAATATTAACCATATAGTAAAGCCACACACATGGATTAGAGAGATCAGGCAATCTATATTTACCTGCTTTACTGAGGCTCATGTCACAAGCATAGGCCATGTTTTGTCAGTTCTTGTCAACCATTTCAGTGATAACGTAATGACAGTTTTGTAAAGAAGGTAGATGTGTAAGTCCATCCAGCACTGCCCATATGCTTTGCTTCTCTAACATCTTAACCTCCTTAAATTGACTCCTTAAACTGTTGAAGAGGGAAATAAGAACAACATTCTTTAAACATAGGAAGTAAAGAAATGTTTGTTTATACAAAGATCTGGAGAAAAAGCACAGCCTATGAATTCTATGTGATGTTATGTGTAAGCTCTGCATGGCTATTAAGCTATAAGTTCCAATTCCACTTTCCTGAAATCTTTCCCAATGGATTGATTTAGATCTACAAACCAGGTGTTTTCTGGACTCCAAAAACAAATGTCAATGGGAGCATAGTAAAATTCAAATTAATAAACAATCATCTCTGATGAATTGCTGTTATTTCTTAATATGATTCCAGTCTGAGTTCAAAAACCATTCTCATGGTGGCAGATGCTCTTGCAACAGTTCTCTACAGTGCTGTGCATCATGCCTTACTAAATGTCATCTGGCAAGAAAATGAGGGGCAGAAATGATAACATGACCTAAAATCGTCGGCTAGCCTGAGACCCCAAACGGAAGAGAGCACTCTGCCTCTGAAAGAACCACCAGCATTTAATATTCCTGAGTTGATTCTGATGCTGAATATTTCTGCCAGACAGCTACTCTGTAAAAGTAGAAGAATGAGTTTGAATTTAATGTTCTTTGGAGATCAACAAAAACAAACCATCCACTCCTATTTGTGATTAATTTCAAAAAAGTAAATCACATAACAAAAGAAGATATTTGTTTTCAGAATCTAGTAATTACTAGAATCTAGCACAGAGAATAGTTAAAGAAACTGTGTTGGATTCTGATTTGAAAGCTGAGAAAAAGAGGCTTGAACACAAGGGAAGTTTTAGGCAAAGTATCATGGCACGATGCCAGGAAAGGACTAAAGAAGGACTGTCAGCTCAGAGCACATTTCACATACGGAAATCATAGAATAACAGCTCACAGGGAAAACTTTTTAATTTTACATAGGGAGAATGCCACAGAGAATAACTACCGAGCCAGCTTCTACATGGCCAGTTACACAAGGTAATACAAATCAATCTTAAACATACAATAAAAGTCTCAATCTGTACTGCGTTATCTAACAGATACATGGTGCCATAACAGAGATATATGTTACCATACAGTTTCAGTCTTCAGAAAATTTGAGCTAGATACTAATAACAGCAGGAAAAGGATGAATTGATTTGATTTTGGTTATGTTCTGAAGAAATGCAGGAAAAATAACCCAATTATTTTTAATGATTTATTTAGTCAAAATATTGAAATATTATGTCTGACGTTTTTAACGGAGTGCTTCAGGAGGCAACCTTTCCCAAGATTTCAATGAAGCAACACAGCTAAATCAGTCTTTAAAGTGTCCAAAATTAGGCAAGATTATTTTGGAAAGATACCAGGTATCGATAACATAAAAGGAATGTCTGACTATATATAAGTATTCCTTCTCTGGCAGCCATCCAGTTCTGATGACATGACATGTCCACATAAACATGCATGCATTCAACACCTTTTTTTCTAGGGGGGGGTGGAGGGAGGGGGGAGAGAAGGCAAACTACAACAGTGTAACTCAGTCATAGAGTTTTCTCTTCTGCATTTTATTTGAGAAAGATAACTGTAATATAGGTATTGCTGCCTGCATAGAAAAGGCTTATTGCTGTTCTGTCAAGCATTTTTAACTCTGAAACTAGGACCAGGAAGCAATCTTCAATGGCTCTTAACCATCGGTTGCTTATTCAGTGGTCTCCTGTTGGAGGTGCAGTTTTTCCAGTATACAGACCTCCTGGCAGAACATGACAGCCAAACCCACTTTTAAATTGTTACCTGAGATTAACCAAATTAATGCGTGCATAGCTCCCTTGTAATGCAGCTCATGTTTGTGGACAATATACGTTCATCTAAGTACAGAATACACAAATATAGGAAGTTCTTTATATACTTGAGAAAGATGGTTCCCAGAAGCATCTCTTGTGTTACCAATTCTCCATCTTCAGCAAAAGCATTTAATAAATTATTTAGTGCCTGGACTGATAAAAGCGTCCATCAGAACAATCAACCTCAGCTTTTTAAAGAACCCACAAAAAGATCAGCAGAAATGCTAATCAAAATCCTTGGTGATGAGAATGCCATTTGCTTTCCAGTGTGCTGCTGAATGTTCAGCTGAGATTTCTTTTCACATCCTACAATACAGAGGATTAGAGTTCTCTGTCCAATTATGTTACCAGTATGCCCTCTGCTGCGTTTGCTCTTTGGACAGATAAGCTCACTCCATGTTTAGAATGAAGTGGTCAGCCTTGATCTATTTTGGCTAGCGGTGAGAGATTACACTTGGCGGCCAGTGCCAGGTACTACCACAACATTAGGAGAAGCTGAGCAGAATGTCATACTTGATAACAGGACAGACAGCATTGCCACATCATCCAACAGACGGCCATCTCTGTAGCATACCTGAGAAGTAGATGGGGGAGGTATTGGCTTGGAAAGAGACAGCAAGGGGTGGGACCAGCTACTAGAACACTAGCTTAAAATTCCTACAGAGGTAGTAGAGTGCTCAACTGTTAAAGTCACATTTAATTTCACTTCACAAATACAAGGAAGACTTCCAGGTGTAAAGCAAAAGCACGTAGTGCACAGGCTTGAGAAGTTTATGTGCATGCTCCGTATTTAAAAATAAAAATAAAAAATACACAACTCCTCCAGAGAATGGCCACTAGGGGTCATTCAGCGAATAAGAAATCTTTAAGGCAGTTGCTTTTCACTGCGGTGATTTTTTGCTTTGCAGTTCAGTTGTTTCGTTCATCATTAAAAACAAAGAGTTAAATTTACAAGAAAACTAAGTACTGGATTTCTAATGATAATTGTCTTTTGAAGTGTCTATCCCTGTATTTTATACACCAAGTGACTGCTGACACTTTCAGGAGTGCTGCTTAATTTGACTGGAGCACAGGCATAAAGTATGATTCCTGAATAGTCAGTCTGTTATGTACTTCTGTCTTTAGGTAAGTAATAGCCCTAACAATTCTGGTCCTAATTCCAGTGTTCAAAAGTTTAAAAGTATTAGTCTGTTTGGCAGGTGTCTGTATTCCAAATTATATTTACTTTTTTTATTATTTTTTGTAGTGTATAATTCCACTGTTTTATCAGTCTTCAGTAGATAAAAGGACTACTGTATTTTTTACTTAAACATCAGGAGCAAAATTAACAAGTCCTACATAGAGTTTTTCTGGTGAAACAAAACTAATGACAGGACAATTAAAGATTTTTTCTCTGTTCCAGTTAAAATATTTCTTCAATATTTGAAAAAAAAAAGTGTGTATGTGTGCAGAAAATGCTTTTCATGTGGGAAAGCAAACAAACAAACAAAAAATCCTCATGACAATCCTGCAAATAAGCTAGACCTGTTTGGAACTCTACAATTAAGAATAAAAGAAGGCAGGAAGACAGGAATGTGTTTAGGGAAGAAAACTGGGAGAAGGATGAGCAGGTCCAGCTCTTGTCAGGTGAGCAAGAGATAAAAACACAGTAGTTGTTACCCAAAAGCCAAGGAAGGAAGAGCTCTTTTGAGCTCTGAAAGTAGCAGGAAAGATGAGCTGAGGAACAAAGCAAACCTGAACTAACAGCTTGTTTTCTTAGGGAAGAGGGCATACAAAGGACTTTCACTCTCATCAACAAGTCTAGGACATAACGTCCTTAGGAATGTTTTGCCAAATCAGTTTTGTTTTCCCTGTTGAAGGGGATGCTCCTCCCATTAGTAGATGGTTTTCATCTGAAGCAAAAATATTGCACATAGAAATTTGCAGAGCAGATTCTTATGTCTCTGTACTTCAGAGTTGCCTTCCCACCAGACTTCTTCATAACTGTTCTATCACTTTCTTGTTTGCTACTCACTGCATACACCATTTAACTTAACATTAGAATACAAACAATTTCCTTAATGAGAGAAGACTTTTTTTCAGAAATATTAATGTAGTTTCTTCCTCAGCCATTTGATTTACTGCAAATGGAAACTGTGCTGTTAGAATGCTTTTCAATAATTTATTACTCACAACATACAAGCCCATCTCCTAAGTATAAGTCATTCGGAAGCAAAATCTCTATCCTGAAAAGATTTTTGGGCTGCTAAATAGAGAACTGTATCTCAATCATACCCACCTGTTGGAAACAACTGTAACAGCCTGTTTGCCAGTGCAAAAATGGCACAGCTCAGGAATGTAACTTAACTGATTAATAACCTGGAAATTATTTGGAAGAAAGTTTAATAAAAGTTGCCTTTATCAGTTTGGGCAAATACATGGACTTTCAAGCTTTAAAGTATTCTAAATGGAGCTAGCAAATCCCAGGATAATTCATACTCAAACACCACAGTTACAGCTTTAAAAGACTGAAAAACATTCTGCATGAAAGTTTTATAGCCACAAGTGTTGTACACAAGGATTCTAGTAGATTGGTGAATTGCCACAGAATCACTAAGCTTTGAAAGACACGTTTGTAAGAGTCACGGCTGAAAAAGTGCATTAAAGGCTTCCAGAAGAGTATGATCATCTTATTAGAAAGCAGGACAAGGATGATGGAGTGCGTGCTAGCAGGGGGAAAAAAAGACATTTATACATTGTATCTCCACTATTTGTTGCTGAATATCAGACCTTTTGATGTAAATGTTGGAGAAAAGCCTGGAACCATTAAAAGCACATAGATGTTAACCATCTTTGAAAAACAGAGCACTTCAAATAGGTCTGCAAAGTTACTACTTGACTGTAAAGATTTTGGGCTTATCTGAGTTTCAGTTTCTTGTTCTGTAGCATATGAATACTCATTCTTTTTAGTGTTTTGCATCTCCTTAATGTGAGGAAAATGCTTTAAAATTGAGGATATTTTATCCTAAACATTCTGTCATATACATTAAATAAAGTTATTCTACTTTGATGGCATTTATTAGTATTGAATTACAAGATGCATTTCGGTGGAGAGCATTCCAATGGCCAAAGCTAACAGAGATTCAAACCACACTACTAATTCAGTTCATAAGATGCTTCAACCCAGCAAATAAAGTGAAGAGCAGACAAAACTCTTCCATAATCCATATTTTCTCAAACTACAGACATTTCCTAAGGGTTAAAAACACAGAAATATTTGCCAGATGTGCAAGCTTGAAGCAGCTTTAACTGGAAGTCTTCGTTCAAGACATCTCTGAGGAGCTTAGTATTCATATTTTCCCAGCATAACCATCTGCATTACTAGCCAGGGTTATGGCAGAACCACTGCAGGCTGTTTTGGCGTCTTCATACCCAGATTTAGTCACTTTCTGCAGTCCTTCCACTAATCAAAGGTGCCAGAAGCAACAGTTGGTTAGTTAACTGACAGCTAACTAGGTTCCCAAGTAGCACTTTTCCTACTTCTCAGCTTGACCTTACTGTGGCTGTGAGCAGAGCAATGCAGAGAACAGCCTGTGAAGCATTTGCACCCAGATCTCTCCCCGTGACTTAAGCTGGAACAGATGATTAGTGCACGTAATCAAATCAAAAGGAGCTGAAGGTTCTAGCCCCTTTTAAGAGGCTTTCAGCTCAGTAGCTAAGGATCAATCTCTAAATGCTAGAGTAATCATTTATTTTCTTTTACTCCCTTTAATGTTCAAGATACTCTTATACTGACAGACACACCAGCAAAACTGAAACTAGAGAAAAACAACAAAAGAACTGCTGGCAGTTTAATGCTTCTTCTTGCAGACACAGTTTTGATCAGACCCATTTACCTAGTTACCTGCATTCCTCTGTCTCCTCAGATGTTCTCTCTTATGACTATAAGCAAGGTAAAAACTGGGAAGGAGAATTTTATAAAGGTCTTTGAAAAGTAGACCTTTCAATCCTCTACAGCTTTGCCGTCTAATTGGAATAACCTTTTGAATCACTAGAAGTTCCTAACTACAGAGCTAAACAAGATCACAAGGGTGAGACCTGGAAAAAGGTCTAGGAATTGTTGTTCCTGTCAGAAATAGACTTAGCAATATCTTGGGCAAGCTATACAGGCCAGATAGGATTGCATCCAGAATTTGACATTTTGTTCAGAGGCAGCAGATAATATTTCCAGGCTGGTACGTGTCTGTTCTGCGAAGCTTCAATTTTGGCAGAAGGAATTCTGAAAAGCACAGCCCCACAAACAATGCATTGGAAACCTTAAGAACAGCACATGCTGAGGTGGGAAAAGAGTAGAAAGAGTTTCTTTTATTGTCACACAAAGAAGGTAGAGAGAGGGAAGGAGGCAAAGAAACTGAGAGAGAAGGTGTATATCTGGTTAGAAAGTTCTCCTGAAACAGACTGTGAAATATCTCAGTAAGCATGAATCATTTCTCCATAAGCACTGTAAGCATGTGTTGTTCTTATTATTTCTTTGTCATAATACTTTCCTGCCACTTCTTATCCTATCAGGCCTTCTCTCCAATGAGAAATAGTTAGAGATGTGCTGTGGAATTATTCACTGGCTACAGTCAGAATGGGATTGTCCTCCTCATGAATATTCAGGCAGCAACTACAGTAAGATGTCTTTATGTTCACCTTTTGTTCTTTTTACCACTCAGAACTTAGGAAGTGGAACAACTTCAGTTCACTGCCTTCAGATTAGTTTACCAAAGCATTATTCACACACTTGCACAAAATGCAATAACTTCCATATCAAGAAGAAAATATTAAATACCAAATGCTTAATCCTGGAAACTTCTATTTCAGTTTCATTGTCCACCGAGAATCAATGGGCATATATACCTCCTGCTTCTCTCCAAGTCATGAAATAAGAAACTCAGCTTTCTCTTTATATAGAATCCAATCAAGTAATGTGGATGACTGCTAAACATTGTTATGAATAAATAGTATCTACGTAGAACACATTTGTACTCATGAAGCAGATGTAAGAATTTGTACAGTCTGTCTGATTATGAGCTGTGTTTATCTTGGACTTCAAACTTTGATTCTAAGCCATGTGTCATCTCTTTACCTGCTTTTTGAAGCAGAGTTCTAAGGGAAGTTGGCACAGGATCATAGCATTTTGACTATGATCTTTTGGACAAACAGACGCTTGTATGACAACATATCCCTTCTAATCTGCAATGGGAGAAAAAGATGGGGTGTTTAAACCAATAGCACTTGGTTAAAGAAGATGAGCAAAAGACAAAAAAAAAAAAGCCTTATGGTGGAGAGGCTTAAAAAGTAGAAAGCACTGATCTCCTTGGGCATTTTGACCAAAAGCAGGAAGATGTCCTTCATGCCAGACAGATAGGATTTTAGTTAAAGTGAAGAGAAAAGCACATTGCACTTGGGTATTGTTTTCCTACTAATAAATTTGGTACAATGTAACTAATGACAGATGATGTTTTAGGGTTATTTGCAGCTTCCTAAGACTTTGCTTTTAGTTCTCAGGGCATGCATAGATGTATAAAAAACCCTCCATGCGAATCAAATTCCTCTTGAAAGGTGTTTAAGCAAAGAAACCTGAAGAGTCAACAATAGGCATAGGCGTCAGTTGTTGAACTGTATGTTCAGTTTCGAAAGGGAGCATTATTTTGCACCTCACAGTACAAACGCAAGCACCTGCAGTCTCTTTATACTACAGAATCTTAACACATTTAAGGCTCAGTGGACTGCAAGCAAACAGCACAATCTGGTAAGAGTCCAGGGAGCAGACTGACCTGGTTTCAGCATTTACTCATTTATTACATTATGTTTCATTTGGTCATGACTGATGTGACTGCATTTTGTTTGGCATCTCTAAATCCTTATAAAGGTTGTATTTGCACGTGGCTCTAAAATCCACAGTTAGTCTTTAATATATTTTAACACTTATGTGTTGATTTACAAAAGACTCAAGTAAGTCTCAGCAGAATGCTTAATAGTTACAAGGAAAATTTTAGGAGATTTATTATTATGATAAATATTTTTTCATATTTACAGTATTACTCAGAGTTGGATTGAAATGATTGGAAAAAAAATAGAGCCATGCAAGAAGAAAGAACACTTCAACAGTATGCCTTTGTTCACAAGAAAATTGGGCTGCAGAATCATCTTTCAAGATGTTATGATAGAAAGAAAAACAAAGCTCACAGTAACTTGAAAAAAAAAAAAGAGAGAACATTCGGATAGGAAGGACAAAGAAGCATAACGGAAGAAGTCAAATAAGGTAGAAAACAAAGAAAGCTTTGAATTTGTAGAGCGAGGCATACCTCTAGCAGACTCATCACTGAATTCATCTCCGAATTTTCCTTTTGTACAAAGTCTCCTGTTTTTATTTTCTGCTAATCTGGAAATCAAAGCAGAAGATCGAGACAAAACTACTTAAATTATAGATATTTGTGTACAGAGTTATCTTTACAGTAAAACTGTTCTTCCCAAGTAAATTTTAGAGAATTTTAGAGAAAAGGGTCAGCATTCCATAAACGTCATTTACAACATTTTCAGTGTTAACATGTTCAGTGATAAATTAGGGTAATTAATAAACTTCATGGTTGTTTTGCATAGGGAAAAATGGTTACATTTTATTTAGCTTAACACATCTAAACACAATCTATGTACTCATCCCACAGTGAGTCAACACAACACTACTTAAATTCAGTCTAATAAAACAGAAGGGTAGCAGCATGAGTCTTTAGTTGGTTAGGTTCTAAGTCAAGATACTCTGACCTCAATAATTTGTCTAAATAACTATATTAACTACACTGAAGTAAGGTACCCTTAAATTCCCCTCTGTAGTAGCTGGTCAATGGAACAGTTGGAAGAGCACAGTCTTGTTAATACAACAAAGTTGTTTACTGCCAAAGGACTACTTTATCCATATTTCAACCAACCAGGTTTTTTGGAGGGTAGTGGGATAAGGTTGCCATGTAGCATTTTGTACAAAAAGATAACCTGTGATCATCACAAGAAGGTTCATGACAGGAAATACAGCTATTTCTTCTTCAGAATAGGTACAATCTCATAAATCTCTAAATAACCCAAAATACAGTCCAGACAGATGGAAATGGTTTTATCTAAGTGAATTATTTTAGTTCTGCTTGTTAAGTTTTTATTTGTCTTTTAGAGCTGCCTTGCTGTTTTGCTAGAGCGCTTTGATTTAGGAATGGTATTTTCACAGCAAACTCATTAAACTTCATTTCAGCTCGCATTGATTTTAGTCCATAGTTTGGTAAAGTTGTTACTTGACTTCATCCAGAATGTGTTTTCAAAGCTGCATATGAGCAGCTGGCTACCTGCTGTGGGGGTAGCTCCATGTGATCCTGAGCCTTTGTTTCTAGTACCTTTGTTCTTGTTCAATTGACCCATATCGTAAAATTACTTCATTTCTTGCTGCCATTCACATTCACCTTGCCTCATGTGCCTGGAACAGTCTCTATTCTCTCGCATCCCAAGCATTTGTCTATACTTGCAGTTTTACAGCAGAGCTATAGTGACCTGTCCCCAGTGTGTGGAGAGAGAATTTAGCTGCAAAAGTGCTTACTTCAGAGTGCATTTTTTAGCACCTAGTTGTTCTCTACAGATTTTTTTTTTCTGTTTTGGTTTTGCAGAGCTAAAAACAAATGAGGAGGGTTTTGTGGAACCTGTCATTATGGCACTCTGTGAAAACTGCACCAGATGAAAGCCTAAAGCAACTATTGTGGGAAACCACATCAAGATCCAGCCTGTGCTTATTTACACAGCAGCCTATTAAACTTTATTCTGATCTGATATGTGACTATGTCCTCCATAATCTTCTTGTGTAATCTAAAGTTGTAAAAGTACAGTTGAATGTATCTTTTTTAGCCCAGAAACACATTTCATACATTTCTTGGAAAAATTCCCAGAAGGGTAAATAGGAAGGGATGGGCTAACCTGACAAAAAACAGAAGAGAAGAGAAAGCCGAGATAAGCAACTTACATACTTGACTCAAAACAAGAAAAAAAAATCTTTTTAAGTGTATAGGACAGGTACAGATACAGCTGAACTTCTGCATTCAACAATAAAACCAGCCATTTCTTCCCTACCGATGTCATGAGAGGGCTCAAGGCACAATGTTCACTGCCAGTTCTTTCACACAGAACAATTTGTTCGACATGTAGAACACAAGCTTCTTGCTGACTTTCCCACTTTCCCCTGAACTTCAAACAATGCAAGCTTTTCATGTTATTTGCTTAGAAAATTGTAGCTGAGATCCAGCATGTGGTTTTCCACCTTTCCATAAGATTTGCAGCTCAGAGAACAAAATGAGCAGCCATCTTATTCTGAAAGGACACAGCAATATATCTTCTGACGTGGGAGCATCCATCCCTGTGCACACATTTCTCCACACTTGGTACTTCTTAGAGTCTACATAATTTGGTAGGTTTGGATAATTTCCTTTGCTCCTCAGTTCAGCCTCACCCTTTCCACCTAAGACCACAGTTATCAAACCATTAGATTGAAAGGCTCTATTGTGGGACTAACATTTATAGCAACCCTTGTGATACATCAAGACAGTCCTCCCCTCAGAATCTGTAATCTCTCACTTCAGAGCTTACATTTGAAGCCCCTGATTCACTGTGGTTAAAAAAAAAAAAAAAGCTTAGAAGGAATATGCATTCTTTGGCACTAAGGAAACCCACAGGCTTCTGGGCCTTGTGATTAATCTATCTGATGCCCAGGAAAATAGATGCCTTCCTTTGCCTTAATAGGCATGTCCCTAAAATAGCAGACATGGTAAACACTGACCACCTCTTTACATTTCAGGACATTAACAAAAAAAAGAAAATCTCATCCAAGAGACATTGTTTTCAAAGATGTAGAACAAACTACTGTATCTCCTTGAACACTATTGTTAAAAAAAAAAGGAAGGCATCAGAAAAGAAGAGTTTTCAGGTGTCCTGGCTTCAAGAGAAACAGCTCTGATCTGTGGTCAAGGCTTTGTAGTATCCACGTCAGAGAGTAAGACAGACAATGATGGCAGAGACAGAGCCTAGTAGGAAATATTAAGGCTTTCTGTATTTCCAGGAGAATGATGAAACTCATGCCTTACAGAAATTTTAACTTGATGTTCCTTCTTTACTAAGCCAAAAATCAGACTTTGCTGATTATTAATAATGATTATTACTGGGAGTGCTACATGACTTCGTTTATAGAGTCTACCGCAAGGGAAAATCCAGTTCCTTTCTCAAGCAGGAGTTCAGATTCCTTCTTGAAATTTTTGCAGTTCTCTTTCATGATCCCCTTCTACAGCAAAGGACACATGGTAAACTTGTTTCACCCTGGAACTGTATTTTTAAAATAAATTTCAGATGGATAGTGTTAGGATCTAAAATGCAAGCTTCAATATTTCACATAAAATAATAGAAATGTAGAATACCTTAAAGATTTCAGTTCTCTGGTGCTCTACCTACTTGGACAAATTCAGTTTCAAATACCTGGTGTACAGTAGAATTTGTACCATTCCTTATGGAAATACCTTGATCTTTGTAGTTGCTTGTGCTTTTTGCAAATGCTGACAACAACCTGTAGAACGCTGGACAGTAAAATACTCTGCAGTAGATGCATCTTTCCTGTTCTGTTTTGGTGTAGATTCTAGTAAGAAAAATCATGTGTTAATGAGGAAATATATCTGAGAAAGTCAGAATGATATTAAAGAAAAAAAGAAGCAGAATCTTAAGAACGTAGCATACAACAGAGAAGTATACAACCAAGCCGATTAGTAATTGTTATGGTAAATCACAGTGACTTCTAGTAAGAAGGAAACAAGCATTTCTGTTCTGATGTGCTGATTAACTCAATTGAGATAGTTGTAGCAAGCCTCCTCCTTTTATTCCCTAGTTTAGATACAGCCCCTGTGGATTTACTAACGATTAGGCAGGCAGCCAAATGCTTTCCATTTATGTGCTTATTATCACTCATGGAGGGTAAACTTTCTACCATAACTGAATTTAAAAGAACATTTCTTTTCTAAGTTCCTTTCAAAAAGGAGTAATGTGCTTTAAATACAGTATAGGATTTTCAAAGTCATCCTTAAACCATTTATGCCTTCACCACTGGTAGAAAGTCTACCTTTAACCAAACTTGAAATGACTGCTTTTTAAAAATAAAGTACGTGGCTTCTCCAGCTTCTCTAATCTAATTTTGAAATTTATTCACTTAAAAAATAGTAGCTAATTTAATAAAAGTAATGTGAAACTCTCGGATCCCAGAGCACACACGTGCTACTTTGAGAAATATGGTATACATGATGCATTTCTTGCGATATTAGTGATCAGGGCAGCTCATGGAAGGGTCTAATGTGTTCCAGAAAAAAAAGGCAAGAAAGAGACAAACAAAGCTTGGCTGTGAGCAGTGGAGAGAAGACAGCAACAGTCAAAAGGAGGAAAAGAGACAGAAGGAAGGAAGACAAAGTCCATTGTTTGTAGACAGTGTTATATTAGAGCAACACATAGATTGTTTAATTGGAAGCTGAACCAGCTGAGCCATTACCATTCCTATTTTCTGGGCAGTTCAAGCATCTTCCATGTTTTCATGTAAATACAAGAAAAAAACACGAACACACATTAATTAGAAAACACAGAGAAAGACAACACAACAAGAAAGTGGCATTTTATGTAACCCACACTGTTCTCTCTGCTCCTCTGTCTCCTATCACTTACACTCACAAGCGAGGTAATCTTTCCTCATACACTGCCTGGTTTAACTCAATGTGTAGTCCTTTCTTCAAGTAGCTTAGTTCTGCTTCAAATAGCACAGTACTCCTTACTGAGCATAGTTTTGGAATAATATATATTTTAAATCTGTTACTTTGCCTTAAATAGTGAGCTGAAAAGCAGAGGGCTGGTTAATAAAGCAAACAAGGCAAGTATTGGATCACATTACTCAAGATCAGCAAATGAAATATGGGTAGAGAAGAGAAAGTAACCAAGTAAACTACAAGCCTATTAAACAAACTTTAGTAGTACACAAGGTTTTAAAACACCCAACATAAGAATTATTAATACATCAACTAAATGTAAATTTGAAAAGAAGTTAAGGGTAAATAAGTCTTGCATGGGAAGAAGACTGCATGAGGTCTACCTGGGTGCTTTTTTTTTTCAGATAAATACAAAGCAACCCTTTCTTTTTTCCTAGCTTGAAATAAACACAGTGAGCCAATTTTGATGGACATTATGAAACCATTTGATACACCAGGCTTTCAAAAACCAGCTGAAAATGAGAAAAAGACTAGAGCGTAGGAGAAAATGAGAATATAGGGCTAAGAAATGAACTGGAATCAGACCAAAATCACAGAGAAAAACGTAAATGTCTTGGTGTTGGACAGACTGGACTATCCTTATTATCAAGGCAAAAACAGAAAGATTCAACATGTTGCATTGAAACGGGAAGTGTATGTTTGGAGCAAAGTTACCAGCTGAATTTTCTAGGATTAGTTAGGAGACTAAAAATAGTGGATAGTATCATAGCTAATTTTGGCACAGCATAAGTGCGCTTATGACATTTTCTGATGACAAAGTTTGGAGGCAACGTCAAAGCAGAAAAGGCCTGGAATATCATAAAGGTCATTGAACTTCAGTTACAGAAAGGAGGAGAGGTTAAAAGTACAAAGTCCAAGGTTGTACCCTTTGATATTACTAGTGGGAATTTTCTACTGCCTGTTAAAGGTTTGTGATTTAGAAAAGAGACTTAGGTAAATAAAAAAAAAAGAGATAAATCAGTATTCCTATCTGTTGGAGCAAAATTATGTCCCCTCAGGCAGAACTAGCTATGAAAAAAACATGTTTCCCTATAGACTGGCAAGTGTTCAACCATTATGTAAGATTTTTATATGGCCTTTTCTGGAATAGCGTCAAATGGACGACAATCCCGATGAAAGTGATTTAAAGGATTTAGCTTATTTAGCTTATTATCTTTTCATTATTTATTCACTTGAAATCTGAGGAAATGTGTACTATCACTCTCCGAACACACTGGAGATAAAGAAGTGGGGAAAAAGAATACCACCAGAAGGAAAGACAATTTAAGAACAACTCAGTTTCAGCATAAGATCACCTGCATATACAGTCATAGAAATGTATCACAGAAATTACAATGATTTCCATATGTCTGGGACACAAACTATTGCAGTAGCTTCCCTGTAAGAGTGTGGAGTACAGAAAAAACAGACTAAAAAAACCACTTTACAAGTCTTTTCAGATGAAAGTTTCATAAATTTACAAGTGGGGTCATATTATCTGTTAAGTTGCAGGAAGGAGCTGGGCTCCGTAGCCCACAGAGTCTTTTCTGATCCCGTGTTTGTTTTTGTTTGTTTGGTTTTTTTTTTTTTTTGTTTGTTTTAAAAGCAGGTAAAAAGGCAACAACAAGATTTCTGTCCAAATATAAAGAAATAAAATTTAAATGATATGCAGCTGTGATCTGATCACCAGGACCTAGGTTAGCTGGCAACAATCTGAGCTCTCTTACTTGAAATTTTCAAAAACTTTACTATCCTGTTTCTTTTACAGCATACCCCGCTGCTCTTTTAACTATTTTTGGGACATTTCCAAAGCAGTTATGGGAGGTCGATCTGTGTCCTTCTGTCTGAGCAGTTCTACTTTCATTTCCATTACAGAAAATAAGGAATTGTTTTCACTATACTAACAATTCAGAGCCAGAACCTCTTTTGGTAAAGCTCTTGTATACCACCCATGAAAACAATTTGCTCCCCAGGGATAGCACCTCAACTGAAACAGCTTTCAAGTTTTAGCGTGCTCTTGGCAGAATGGAAAGAAGTTCTTGAATTTTATGTACCTATGACATAGATACATCCAGATGGGGAGTACATGCAGAGAACACATGCAGAGGAAGGCCACAAAAATGGCCCAAGGGATGGAACACCTTCCTACAAGGACAGATTGAGAGAGCTGGGGCTGTGCAGCCTGGGGAAGAGAAGGCTCTGGGGAGACCCTGAGAGCAGCCTCTAAGTATCTAAAGGGGGGCTGTAAGAAGAAAAGGGTCAGACTCTTTAGCAAGGTCTGCTGTGACAGGACAAGGGGAAATGGTTTCACACTGGAAGAGGGGAGATTTAGATTGGACATAAGGAAGAAGTGTTCTACACTGAAGGCCATGAGGCGCTGTCACACATTGCCCAGAGAGATGGTGGATGCCCCATCCCTGGAGACAGCCAAGTTCAGGCTGGAGGGTCTCTGAGCACCTGATAGAGCTGTAGGTGTCCCTGTTCATTGCAGGACAGTTGGATCAGATGGCCTTTAGTTGTCCCTTCCAACTCAAACCGTTCTGTGATTCTATGACAGCTTTCTACAGCTGCACAAACCTGGAGGTTCTGTTTTCCCTAAAGCTCAGCTGGTTTTGCCAACACAAGCAATTGGTCTAATAAAAATCCCTTCTCATTAAAACCTTGCCTTAAGCATCTTGTAAGCAACAGGAGAAAGCCAAAACTTACAAGCTCTTCTTGGACCGCATTGTTTACGATGGAAACAGTTTATAAAAGTCTAAATAAAGTAACTGACAGACAGCTCTATCACTCCCAGTCTTGGGCTCTGTGTTTTGGTGCCCTTGTTCAGTAACAACTGACTTCCACAGCTGCACTGCCCCCAAGACAGCCAGTAACTGTGCTCATTCCCCTGGAATGTCTGTGGAGCAGCTCCCTCAGACAACCTCTCCTGTCTCCACAGCACAGGTGAGCCTGGGGTGTGCTGAATTCATGTGGCTCAGTACCTGTGCCAGGTTACAGCCTACTGATGAAGCTCTGACATGGTAGCTCTTGCCTTCAGGGGCTCCAGGCCATCACAATACTTTCTGGTATGCCTGCCACTGAAGCTGTGCTTCCATACTGGGACAGTCACCTTTTGTCACAGGGCCTCGGCATTAGGCCTTGACGTTCCCACAGAGAGCGACTGTTGAGGCCGCCATTTTGGTGGTGCTTCTGGCTTCACCAGGTCAGGAAACAATGAAGGCGGTAGGCATTATGGGGCCTCACAGAGGGAAGCCCTCAGAGCCCCCACAAAGCCCCTTGGCCCTACAAAAATGAGCAAGTTTATCCACGACTCCCTGTTGCAAATTCTGCAGCTTGTGCTTTTCCACAGAGATGTTTAGCTCTGGGTCACAGCTTGTAAACTCTTCGGGTGGTCTCCTAAGGCAGCCAAGTACATGGGCTGTGCTTTTATTTTAAGGAGAAATGGGGAAAAACATTTGATTACAAAGGATGCTCAAGCAGGCCTCTTTAATTTTGATTTCTTCCCGCTTTAAGCTATAAATATAGCTGAAAATTACAAAGGGCTCTAAAGTAAATACCAAAAGACAACATTTACAATTTTCCACACAGCTACACCCTAAACCAATAATATAAGGGAATCTGTCCAAAACTTTGAAGTGTTATTATAGTTTGTGACATGGCAAAACACTGCAGTTTCTATATATTTATTTAGCCAGCTGCCACTCCCTCAACAAGTTTTTACATCTGTTTGTTCGCTACATCGAAATACACGATGTTAGGAGATATGGTATTTTCAAGGTATTTGTATCACAAACTCATGTTCACAATGTCTCTTTAGCTTTTACTTACATAATAAAAAAAAAAGATCTGTTTTTAATCTATTTTGAAAGGGAAAGGAAGCCTTTGATAAAATGAATCTATTTTATCCTTAGTTGTTTTCTTCCCACTGAATGCTTTTCCCATGGTTCTAGCAAGAAATTCTTCTAAAAAATATTTTTTGTATTGAATCCTATTAAATAAACAAAAGGCAACAGATTAGTATTGTTGTTTGTGACCATTTAGTAGCACATAGAAAGCATCAATTGGTACAAATGATGTAATTTAACCAAACAACATAATAAAGCAATTTGGGAGATTTATTTAAATTGTCCATCATTCGGATCACAGTAACTCATGTGCCTTCCAAAATCAGATACAGTAACTGAATTATTTCAGAAGACCAAGTCTTATGATTTGTTTTGTTTTATTGTTGGTTGATTGGTTTTGATTTAAGTTAGGAATTTGTCAGGTTGTATTGCTTATTTTGTGTTTTAATCTTTTCCCAAAATGACTTCCATGTGCAGTTCTCCGTAGCATTCATACCCTAAGCAAAACTGCACTCTCCCTTCAGGTAGACACGCTGCATTGAGATTTCACTTCAGAGCACTGCCAGCATATTTAGCAGGAGTTAGATCCCAGATCTCTCCTCACATAGTTTGGTGTACTGAAGTTTATGGAAACGCCTTAATGGACCTCAATATCTCAGTCAGGTGCAGACTAGAAGGTCAGGATGTTTATTTTTCAGAAACAAATGGTAAACTTTTCAGTGGGAGTGAAGTTGATATTTACCATATATTGCAGCTCCTCTTTGCTACAATTATAAGAAAGCCATTAAGTTTACGCAAGAAAGCCCAAACGTAATCCACTAATGTCACGTGCAGTTTGGTTTCTAAGGTTTTTATAGAAAGCTAAAAGAAAACATTTGGATAAAACACTGAACTGCAATGTTGGGTTCTTGGAATGAGAACAAAAATATTTTGCTATTAAATGAAAATATTTTAATTACGCCAGAAACCACGCAGAGTTTGCGATGCCTGCTCAAACCCCTGTTTCTGCAGAAATGCATTAACAATACAAGTATTTCTATCAGATGGGTGCTACGTACTGGATGGGATTCTTAGCACATAGAATTCTACAGTACTATGTGGTAATCCCATCCCAGTGGGATAAGAAGCTATGTTGCTTCATTTTAAACAGTTCTGAGAGTTCCTCAGTAAAGTACTATCCACATGAAAATTAGTCAAAATCCTAGAGCTACATGCATGGCTGTGTAGCAGCATGGACAGGTGTTTGCTCCAAGCACCCCCATTTGCTGTAGGATTACTGGAGAAGTAAAATATACTTTTTGTGAACATGCAACAAACATTTTTGAAACTCAATATTTATAGGCAAGTCAACCTGAAATCCTGTGTCTCTGCAATAGAAAGTTGCAGTTAGCAAAGAGCACACAATTTATTTGTACTGTAATTTTAGACAAGCATGGAGCAATGCTAAACTAGTTAAAACCACAAAGCCAACTGCAATTATTAAAGCAATTTACTGAGACTACCCAAGGACATAAGTGCAAGTATTTGGAATGTACTGTAGCATTTATTATACCCTTAAGTGTTCTCACTCTTAAATGTTCTCCGCTCTAAGGTTCAAAGGTAGAGAGGGCAATAATTTTCCAGTAATTTTTCTTAGCCAACAAATGTATTAGGCATAACACTGACTTGATAGATTTATGGCATGTTACTAATACAGAATATCAGTTCATTGCCTAAAATTATTGAAGAATATTTGAACTTTTATATCTACAACAATGAAGATAAAAGGAAGAGAACACTTCATGAAATAGAAATAAAAGCTTCAGGAGAAAAAGAAACCTATTATTCCATATTACATATAATAAGCAGGCTGGCCAGAGAAGTGTTAGATTCTCATTCTCTGAAGTTATTCAAGCTTTAACTGGATGCCTACCTGTGAGACCTGCTGTAGGGAAACTGTTTATCAGGGGAGCAGACTTGACAATCTCTAGAGATCCCTTCCAACCCCTACAATTCTGTGATTTTTTTTTGTAATGCAATAGAAAGCACAACAATGACAGCAAAGCAACAAGATTCTAGGCTACAGCAAGTGAAGACTTGCTCAAATGCAACAGCCATAAGCACAGAAATAAGGAAACAAAACTGCTTACCCACAGAAGGCCTCAGGTAAGCAGAGTTCTCCAACAAAAGACACTTACGCCCACCCCCTCCCCCTGCCAACCCTTAAATGGGGTCTGGGAAGGGGTGGATCCTGGCTCCACCCCTTCTGGTCACTCAGGTACATTGCATGCACCTGAGCTCCCCTGGGTTGGCCCTGCTTTCCCACCAGGTGCTCAGTCACTGCTTCAATCTCTGACTTAATATTTCCACTATGTCTTTGAATGTTCCTAGTTAGATACTCAAAGAAGGTGGCTTTTAAAATATTTCTTATTTCATATAATACTTCTGTAACTGCTACTACTGCCTGAGTGTTTATTGACTCAGTCATCACATCAACTAGGATGTTATAGGGGGTTTATATGCAAAAACTACAGAACTTCAGGAACAGTCAAGAGAAGTGCTTTTACCAGTTCTCCTAAAAGCATTACTGACAGCGATCCTGACCATAAATCCCCTCTCAATGCTAAAAATTTTGTGACTTCTACTGAATAGGTGGAAGAAAATTGACTAAATTTGAAACGAGAATTTATTTCTTACTGTTCACTAACTTCAGGGTCAGATTATTTTAACTTCAAGCTTTATCTCATTGCTTCTTTCAGGACGCAGAAAATAATCTACTAACTTGTTCTCCAGAGAATCCAGTTCCATGTAATTTTGATCCATTTTATTTAATTTTAGCAGATTATACATCAGAATTAAGATGGCTGTCTAATCTATGACTGTGAGGAAGAGAAAATAAATGATTTACCAAGGTTGCTTTTTGGTGGATTTGCTTATTTTCTTTCTTTTAAAATTGGCTAAAGAGAGTCTACGTGATATACAGTAAATACTGAAGTTTTAAAAAACCAAGTCAGTCAAAATGGATTTCATCTTTTCCTCTTTGCCTGCATCTCTTGACTGGTCTGGAGCACAGCTTTAAAAATAGCTTAATCTTTAACAATTATCTGCTTGAATGTGTATTTATATCTTAATAATAAACAATAATAAATACATGATATGTAAATATTGAGAAGAGGTTATACTGAAGAGCCTGTGGAATCAGATAAGGTGAGAAAAAGTTGCAATAGGGTATTTAAATCAAATTATAAACTATAACTATTTGAATAATGTTGATCTATTTTCATTTTATAAATAGGAATGATTTAAATACGAAGCAAGTCAGATGGATGGAGACAACTGAAAAACACTAGGTTTTGTATTGTATTTTGTAAGACATATTTTATTGGCCCCCTCCCATTTTACATGTCTTTCTGGACACACTTCACTGAAATGGAGGGTGAATAAATATATCCAGGTTTGGTGCAGAGTGGTACAGATTTCAGCAAACTGAAAATCAGCCTAAACCAAACTTCATTTTTCAGAATGTAGTCAATTTACCAATTCAGTAGCACATCTTTACTTGTAATAACATGATTATTAATTGTTAAATGTAGGAAAGGCTATTCTAGAGCTGGAACAATACTTAACAATAAAGTTAAAAAAAAAGAAAAGAAAAGAAAAAAAAACCTAAAACCAATCAGGTTTTACTTGCAGATGCTAAGTTCCAAATGACTCTTCATAACATGTCTTGGAATGCCTTGAGTATTTCCTGAGGAGTTAATGTTGTTAAGGCATCTCAAGAAATGCTTCTATATCCAGCTGGTTTTATATGCTTTAGCATGTAATCCCTTCATAGTCATCACAGAATAACTGTGCTTTACATATAAGGCGTTTTTCTTGTTGATATACATAGCCTACTGCTTCAGTATTTTATAAGTTACAGTAAGCAAACCAAAAAAAATAATGGTAACTCAATGGCAGCTCAAGCCGTAGACCTTGTAGATTTGTAAAGTTATTTCTCTGGTGTTTTAAATAGAAACGAGAGCTACATTCAAATGAACTAGCTCAGCTACTGAAAGTAGCGTAGCTATGGCAGCATGCAGTTCAGTGTCAGCTGTAAGATGTGCTGGTAAAAGTAAGTAAATATTTGGACAACTTGTTGGCAGAGTTCTAGTGCTGCAACAGTACCCAGCCAGCACATGTGGCACTCAGAAAGAGTTGGGCCTAAGAGTACTGCTATACCTGTCAGCTGCTCAGTGCTGCAGAGTGGGCCCAGAAGCACTCATGAACTGGCAAAGAAAAGGTAATGAAAACCCCTACTCTGCTTATGAGTGTGTGTGTGCGGTAATCTCTTAATCAAAAGTGTAAGACTGTAACAGTTGCTTCTGCCCAGCTGTGAGCTGTCAGTCACTTTTCTCTTCCAAGTACTCCAGTATAATCGTTATCAGCACATCCAAAGAATATTACTGCTTCCTCTCTATATATGTTTTCCATAAATAAAATGTTTACATATTCATCCAATTATTACATGGTAACTTTACAAATTTATTTTCATTTCAGTACTGCCACACTGAGGAGCCCAAGAAGAGGGGCTTTGCCAGGAGTGCTTCGGAATGTTCATGAAGGGCCAGATGCCATTCCTCTAGAAAACTGCAAACCTGGATCATTTCACAGAGTTGCTTCATAGCGCAGCCCCAGTTCAGGGCAACATACATGCGACCAATGTGTGCTAGTCTCAAACACCTAGGGTTGGTCATTTAATACCTACATGGGTTTGTTTCCTGCCTTGGAAGAGTGTAAGCAGGCTAATGCTGTGGGGGCAAAGAGATATGCCACTGAAATGCATTGAGGCCTGTCACTTAAGCTGACTTTGCACCAGTGCCTTTAGATTCGTTGTCTGAGGGTAGTTTTAATGTGGTGATTGAAGTATTATTAGCAACTAAATGATTGTTAGAAACCGCTCTAGCTAAACCAGCTGACTTTACAACTCTGCTGCCCTTAAAACTGATTTCAGGAAAGCTTTTTTTTTCTAGCATCTAATTTGTTTTAGATATGAATAATTTACAGGCTTCTTTTATGATACGCCACAAAGGATCAATACAGATATAATACATACTCACTACTGTATATGCCAGCTATTGCAAAATTCCATGCTGTTCTTTTCACAGAACAAATTTCAAATATATGCACCAATTCAATACAAATTATTTTCTTTAAATCATACAAGCTATCCATTAATTCAATAGCTAATACTGTTTCTTAGCTTTCTTTTATCTTCCCTCTAATTACAAAGTCAGACATCCCTATTACTTTCCAGTGCTCAGCATAGGTAACAATAATAGCCATTCTTTTCTCAGGGTTCATTTCTAACTGCTGGAAGTTGCTGCTGGGGAAAAATAAGGCAAACTGAAATAAGGACCAAAGCTGATAGTTAGAACCTGTGTTTCCGAAATGGGGGTAGTAGCATTGTGTTTGATACATATTTTATCATATTCATGCTTTTAGGTACTTATTATGCACAGACATTAGGAAATACTGTCATTTAGATGGCCTACACTCATTTGGCTCTGAGGTTTCTGTCAGATGAAGGCATAGGAATGCATTTGCCCAAGAACATCTAAGTTCTGCAATATGCACAGTTTGGTCTCCATACTGTTACAGCTAGGCTTCAGAAATCAATACTGATATGACTGATGATAGTTTGCTCTGTCCAGAATGACTTGGATCTGACTAGAATGTTCTACATTTATGAACTGAGTTATACATGGGGGCAATTTACATAACGGGATTGAAGGGAACCTAGAGCATAGCGGTGCTTCAGTTTATAACCTGAAATTCAATTGGCATTGGTATCTATCTGGAATTTAGTCGGTTAAACACAAAAAGTGGACAGGAACCAGTGAAAGTGGTTAGTTGCTATAAAGAGCAACATCTTCTGAAAGTACATGTAAGCCACGAATGCTGGGTACATTACACATTTTTTCCTCAAATACGTATAAGCAGAGTTTGCCACCCACCGACACAAGATACAGTCACAGCCAAGATTTGGCTGGTTCTAAAAATAGCATAAAATATACGTATTTTAAGCTTCCTTTAGTTTGGAGAAAATAAATATTTAAAAGTTACATTTATTTAATTTATAATCAAAACAAAATTTTGCCAAACTTCCAAGTCTGACAGGTTTTACTAGTCCTTTATTTACAAACTTGTTTTCCATGATGAATCAACATAGCATTTATCCTCAGAGTAATTGGTTTGGATAATGTCCAATTCGTGGCTATCTGGGATATAATACAAAGCCTTCGTAGGTCTGACCGCTGTTGTAATATGCATCTATGCTTTCATTTGACCCTGGCAGCTCTCAATGTTTTAAACCATATTTCTCTACTTCCTCTGCTCCTCAGAGATTTTCTAGTGTGTTTTATGTTCTGTATTAAAACCAATGTTAGCCACCTACCCTTCTGGGGGTGTATACTTCTGTATAATATTGGAATGACTCACACCCTCCAGTACAAGCAAACATAGATAGCCACTGTTATGGCCTATTGATGTGTTTAACTTGTAATTTTTCCTTTAAAATTCAGAATTATCCTTCAGTTTAACCTCTTCTAATTCCCACTGTATATAGCAGAAGGAAAATTCAAAATGAAACAACCTCACTTCTGTTCACCGTGCATGCTTCAGTTTCATTTGTAATGTTGGCAGAAAAGTGCATGGCTTTGGAAGGGATTTGTTAACTTCCTTTTCAGTGCTAGGGCCTCAGAGGTACCAGAAGCTGTGTATGTAGCAGCAGTGAAGGCAGGCCACCACCTGCAATGCCAGCTCTCGTCCCTGGGTTGGATTATGCATGATTTTGAAATGCCTCACTGACCAAAAGCAGTGCACATACCACAGAAATTCCCATTGGAAATTCCTATTCTAAAGGCAAAGCAGAAAGTGTGTCTTCTGAGGTGCTATGTGAAAATAAAGAATCCTACTTCTTTATTTTACTCTAACAGCTGTAAATATTTTAAAATACATAATACCATAAGACTAGAAAAGTCTTCAGTTGATACTGCCACAATCTGATAGACCTTCAAGAAGCTCTTTATATTTCACTTGAGCTATTAAAAAATGTATAAAATATCTCCTACTGCTGCAGTGGTGCTAAATCACAAGAACCTCTTTAATTGGCTTTACCATCCTGGGAACTGTAATGTCAAATTTAGTTGAGAGTAGGAAATGACAGTTCTTCAGAATAAAAGGAGGTTTACCATTCCATCTGCTTTTCAGAGATGAGAACATCTTCGGCAGTTGACAAAACTTGAGAAAACTTGTCAAAGCCCCACAAGTCTTCTTATTGATCACAATTATAATGTATAGAATAACTGTTAGAACTAAACAATTTTAGAAGTTAAATTGACTCTCCCTACCTGTACTACCTGTGTGCAAATTATACACAAATTACACAGTTAGCTTTGTACATACTTGTTTCTTTTTTTTTCTTTTCCATAGAATCATAGAATCGCTCAGGTTGGAAAAGACCTTAAAGATCATCAAGTCCAACTGCAACCTAACCATACTACCCTAACCCAAACAACCCTCCACTAAATCATGTCCTTGAGCACCACATCCAAATGGTTCTTAAACACATCCAGAGATGGTGACTCGACCACCTCTGTGGGGGGCTTATTCCAGTGCTTAACCACCCTTTCTGTAAAGAAGTGTTTCCTGATATCCAACCTAAACTTACCCCGGCACAACTTGAGACCATTTCCCCTCGTCCTGTCACGTGTCACCAGTGAGAAAAGACCTACCCCATTCTCACTGTAAGCACCTTTTAGGTCCTGGAAAGAGCATTAAGGTCTCCCCTGAGCTTCCTTTACCTCAGACTAAACAGCCCCAGTTCCTTCAGTCTCTCCTCACAGAGCACATTCTCCAATCCCCTCACAAGCCTTGTTGCCCTTCTTTGGACCTGCTCCAGCACCTCCATGTCCTTTCTGTACTGAGGTGCCCAAAACTGAACACAGTACTCAAGGTGAGGCCTCACCTGTGCCACGTACAGGGGCAGGATGACTTCCCTAGTCCTGCTCACCACACCACTCCTGATACAAGCCAGAATGCCATAGACCTTCTTGGCCACCTGGGCACACTGCTGGCTCATATTCAGCCGACTGTCCATCAGTACACCAAGGTCCCTTTCCGTCAGGCAGCTTTCCCGCCACTCCTCCCCAGGCCTGTAGGGTTGCCTGGGGTTGTGACCAAAATGCAGGACCCGACACTTGGCCCAACTGAAATTCATATGGTTCATATGCATGCAAACCATGGAATTCAAACAAAGAGTTTCATCTTTGATAAGAAAGCATAACGGTTACAAAATATCAAAAACGTCTACCAGAGCTGTTTTCTCAGCTTTAACTACCTGACAGTATTTTGTATATTATCTAACAGAACTTTGTGATCAAAAGTGATAAATATTCCTGGGGAGATTGTTAGAAGAGGGAAATGTCAGA
This sequence comes from Gallus gallus, assembly GCF_016699485.2. Taxonomy (NCBI): domain Eukaryota; kingdom Metazoa; phylum Chordata; class Aves; order Galliformes; family Phasianidae; genus Gallus; species Gallus gallus. The sequence goes on along the minus strand of NC_052535.1, from coordinate 37,589,939 downwards.
TAGATAAAAAGGAAAAAAAAAAAAGTCCCTCTTAGGTGATTGAGCACTGGAACTTCTTGACCAAAAAAAATTATGGAGGCTACGTCATTAGAGTTATCTAAAACTTGGCTGGACACCCCTAAGCAACCTGATAGAGCTTTGAATTTAGTTCTGTTTCAACAAAGTGTTGAACTGCATGATCTCCAGGAGTGCCTCCAGCGTGAGCTTTGTTGTGATTTACAGTTATCTGCCTGTGTCCCAAATTATCTTATATTTCAATCCCAGGAAGAGATGGAAATACTGTAGGCAACAATTTATAATAGGAAATGAATGCTCAGTGTAAATTTATGGTTTTGTTTCCACATGTACTATTTTAAAACTTAGTTCCCAGACTAACTTGTTTGAAATATACTTTTTAATGTGTTTATAGGCTCAGCTGCTCTGTATTAACTCTAAAATAGGGATTCATCATGGAAAGCTTGACCCAGAGTTAATTTTAGAGGTGCTAGCAAATGCTACTGTTAAAAAGCCTCTTTTCCTGTTTATGGTAAGAACACATATTCACTTCTCTCCATACTTACTATCTTGCCAAAACCACGAGTCATTAGCAAGGTGAATCTCTGCTTTTTTAGTGCTTCTGTCAATAAAATTTAAGGAAACACAACACCTCTACAATACTTTTCTTTATTTTCAAATAGAAACCTGTGGAATATTTGAATAGTTAAAGAAATATTGTTTTAGTCCACATTCTTCTCATTACTACTACTGATATTATTTGTATTTAGTAGGAGGAATGTCAAGATAATTTATTTTTTTCCAAACTGCATGCAATTTATTGTTGAAACATGAAGGGGTCCTCACAGTTTATCTTGCACAGATAATTTCTGTGAAAAGATAAAGGTGACCACAGATAAGACAAAATGATGTACAAGTATACATCCATTACTGCTTAGGATATAAGGCCAACTGCCTATTTAGCAAACAGTCATGCAAAACCTTGGGAAGTCAATAAGTATATATGGACAACCGTAACTTTTCACCCATGTTCAGTAATAGAAGCGCAGTCATACAGTCAGGTTTCCATTTTTATGTGAGGATTCCAAAATTATTTGCAAAAAATGGACATAGAAATGGGGAGAAAAATAAGGACTTATCAAATACATGTAGAAATTATGTAGAGGTTTAAATGCAATCCCAAACTCTCAAAGCCTTTGATGGAGAAGGCTGATCTCAGTTCCCTTATAAATACATTGTCAAAAAACACTCCAAAAATATAGTTAGAAGCAACTTGCCCAAAATCAGACTGTAGAACTGAAAATAGAACTCAAGTATTCTATTTAAAAACCCCAAGGTAAACACTAGATTTACAGTGTTCCCAATAGACTATACAGTTGTTGGGTTTTTTGAGGGGGTTTTGTTTTGGTTGGTTATTTTTTAAAGTTCTTTTGGCAGGCTAATGAAGTTTAGCATTACACTGTGGACTTTTATGACCTTCTTTCCTTCTGTAGCATTCTTAGAGCAACGTTATAATATGGTCATGTTAAAAGGATTTTTCCATTACCTTCTGATTCTGAGCTTGTTTCTCATGTTTTGTGTACCATACTGATCTGCCTCACATCTCTGCAAGCACACACGCAGCCACTCTCCTGACAATAATATGATTTATTCAAATAATTATTTATTCTTGTAATTACTATAATATTCTAATAATATTTATTTTAAGATTTATTCTAGGCACTCTATACTTTTCTAAATAAAGCCTGGATGCATATGGATAAAAAAAATACTGAATATTATATTACAAATAACCAAATGCTTACAATAATCAACTGAATATCCATTACACGTTAACCTTTCAAGCAGGATTGAACACATGAAAAACTATAAAACTTTCTTTAACGCTTAAAAGCTTAATACCTGTATGGTATGTGAAAAGAGTCTGATTTTGATTCAGGGTAACATGTCAAAATGCGGCTTATTCTCATTGATTACACTTAATCAGTTACTTACCAGACATATAACTGTCAGGCCGTTAGATGCCAGTGCTTCCTCATAGGGGTTACCTGGTCAGCAGTGTTTCCATAAGTCAGTTATTTCTGTGTCAGAAAGGAGCACTACTCTTGAGTAAAAACCTAATACACTTTATCTTTCTTGATAATATGAGAGGAATCCAAGAATCCTCATATTTCTGGTTCCAATATAGTTCCTTCTTCAAAGCCAAACATCCTGTAAATGTTTTATACTTTCATGTGTTTTATGCCTATCTCTGAACTGGCACAATGCCAATTCAGCTCAGAGCATAATTAATCAGCATTGATCATATTCATACCAGTTACAAGAGTCCCATCAGCTTCAGCCTTTAGAATGCTCTTCCATTGCCATCATACCTTCTACTGCCTTTCTTGGTGTGTCCAACTCTGGAAACATCTACAACTCCTTGTGATTAATTCATAAAAGAAGAAGAAGAATCTCCTCTCTTAACAATGAAAACATCCCAAAGGTCTGCCTACATATAAATTTGCAGTATTAAAATCAAGGTTATGCTATAGTGTTTTCCATTGAGATATATCATTGAATACTGTCAGCCTCCTCACCTCTTCTGAGATCTGCCACTCTTAAGATAATTTACTATTCATCTTTATCTCACCAGATAGGTGATGATAGGAAGAACCCTTCTCCCTGTGTTATGAGTCATTCCCCTCCAAATCAATTAAAAATATTAATCAAAGGAAAAGACACATTGCAACATATTTTAGCTACAGCAAATGTTCATTTGGCAGGACACAACACTTCCCAGATCCCTTTACTTTGGCTTCATGCCCATCATAAACCATCTATTCACATCTGTGTGATGATACATACAAACTGGCATAGAGACTCATCAGGAAGTGTTTTTTCAATCTAAAAAGTCATCAATCTATCAACTGTTTCTCAGCTGGGGCCTTTGTGTCAAATTTCTTGAGCATGACTTTCCATACGTAGAATGAGGGCATTTTGCTGTCATGTAAGAGAGCTCAGAATTACTTCTGATACACTTCAAATACAGTGGAACAAAGGCTTTCATGCATTTTTTTCACCAAGCTCATGCATCTTTTGAATCTTTTAAAGAAGACGACATATTAAAGGCCTGCTAATACAGAGAATATCAAAAGAAGTGTGCCATATTTGAAATTCAGACTGATCTATGAGTCAACCATCTTTCACTTGTTCATATCCCCATGGTTCATGACTTACTTGCTCTCTTGAAGGACATCTGTCAAAACGACTTCAGCCACCACTTTGCTTTCATATTTGATTCTACAGCCCTGCCCAATACAATGGAGAGATTTCATTTGAGATTATTTGTATATCTTCCAGTATTTTTAAATTATTAGAGGAATAGGTTTGGGCTTGCGCTAACGCATTACATATTTGAGAAGCATCACACTACACTCAAAAAAAAACCTGCACTAAGAGCAGCATTTTTTTTTATTCAGTGTATAACTAGATTAAACCCAATTTGTTGGTTGCTGGTCCTTTTTATTTAAAAGTTTTAAAAAAGCATCTCTAGTAGTGCTAGTCAGAAAATAACAAATGAGTACTACGATAAATAGACAAGCTACTGGAATAGATAAGCAAGTACAGTCTTATTCTGCCACTTTGGAAGCTTCTTGCATTGCCTGCTATCAGAGCTAGGGCAGCAGATTAGACAGGAGGTTAACCTAGTATTCTACTTCTTACTGTATGTTCCATTCTGAATTTACGTTCAGGTGACAACAGCAGTCATTTTTTAAGTAGGCCAACTGTCCTTCATGCAATTATGTCAACTGCTTAGGTTTAAAAATAATTGTGTCTAAAAAAGCCTTCAAACTAATAGAATCCTAAAATGTGAGACAATGAGATAAAAATTACACCACATACCAGCCTATGTGAGGTGTGGTAAAGCTCAGTGCTTTTGGATTGCTCATTCACCTCTGAGGCTTACTTCTTTCTCACTCATTTTTTCCTCCTTTCCCAGATGAATAAGATAAAACTCTACTTCATAGAAAGGGCGCATACAGAGAGACAAAAAGAGATTATCTAGCAACTCCTGTGTTCAGCCACTGCTAGTTTGCATTAGAATTTATTTAACTGCTTTTTGTTTTGCATTACCAAGGTGGAAAGAAACAAACAAACAAACAAACAAAACACTGTAGATTTTGTTGTTGTTGTTGAAGAGGATAGTTGCTAGCAGTGAAAGCTTTAGCAGAACTATTCTGCTTCAGAGAGGCCTGCTGTTTCTGCAAAAGTAAATAAATGATCATTAAGCTTCGGAGAAATCAACTGAAATCCTTAGAGTAAATAAAAAGAGAGCTACACGGTAAAGATGAGGTCAGACAGGAAAACCACTCTGAAGCATGGTGAGAAGATAAAGTAGGTAAGCCTGAGTATCAAAGAAAATGGGCTAATTGTATTGCCAATTGACTAAGTGGTAATTGTTACAGCTATGCCATCTTCTTTTAGTTTTCGTGCATTTAACATCATATCCAGAACTACTACAGAAGAGCATTGATAAGCCTTTTCAGCTGCCCGGCATCTTTCTTTTGATATACTTGCTCCTTCCACAAACATCACCTCTTTTCCTAAAGAGATTGAGAACATTTCCTATGCTTCTGCTTGACACAGTTTCCTAGAAACACCCCGATCTTCTGACTTGCAAACACAGAAGACAAACTAGAACTGGTTATCACCGATACCGTTTCCCTCCTATACCTTTTGCCAAGTACCTGTGCTCACACTGCTTCTTGTTTCACATGAGCAAAACAACCACAAACAGCATGACTTTGCGATACAGCTTCTTCTGCTTTTGCAACTGAAATGCTGAGAAGGAAACGCAAAGGTTTTGTTGTCTGATTTTCCCAGTTCTTGCTTCGCTTCTAAGAAGACCACTGTCACCCTCAATCAGTGTTTCAGTTTCCTACGTGCTTTAGTAGGGAATGTAAATTCAAGCAAAGCTTCAGCATTTATTTCCCCCCCAGAATTACACAAGGATGTTGTCAGTAACGTATAAACTCCTAAAAACCCTCGTAAAACCGCAGCGCCTCTACTCCGTTAATTTTGGTAATGAGAAGAGCCAGCGCAGCTGATCTTTGAGGCACGCAAACCACACGAAGCACCGACCGCCTGTGGCACGCTTACGCGGAGCCCAGCCCAGCCCGAGCCCAGCCCGAGCCCAGCCCCGCCCAGCACCTGAGGGCGGAGCACAGCCCTCCCCCCCCCTCCGCCCCGGCCCACCCCGCCCCGCTGCCGGCTCGGCGGGCGCCTGCCGCCTCCTTTGAAAGCCGGGCCGGGCAGCGGGGCGGTCGGGTTGCAGTATGAGGCCGCAGGTGAGCTCGGGGTATGTTTGTTTTGCGGGGGCTTTCCTGAAGCCGTACTGCAAATTTAGCTGGCTTTGCTCAGTTGCGTTGAAGTTAATGGGAGTTCTCAAAGTTTGTGCGCTTAGTGGTGTTTACCTTGATAACCCACTGTTCTGCAGTGGGTAGTAGCATTCTTTCATTTGGGTTCGGCTTCTACCGGCTTGCTGGGGGAGGCTTGCTGCCAGAGCAGCTGAATGTGTGGCTGCCGGTTGCTTCTTAGGGCCTGGGCTGTGATTGCAGGGTAGGGTCGTATGCTTCTGAGCTGCCATTCTTGGGAAGTAGCAATGGGAAAGCTTCTCTTACAGTCCTTGAGGCTTCTCTGCTTGTTTGGTTGCCCCTCAGTAAATAGTGATATGAATGGTGAACCTCTAAGGCAAGGTATGTTTTGTTGGTGGCGGCGTTTTTCCTCTGTGTGTGTTCTAAAGCCCTTGGTAATAAGGAGGAACTAGCAAACTGATTAAACAAAGTCTCCTTGGAGACTGAGAGCCCATCTCCTCTCTGAAAAGTGGCACGTCTCAAGACTTGGAAACTTACTTTGTGAAGCGCCCCTCAGTACTCTGAGCGTGTGCTGTTGAAGAACCTCTTTGTGAGTTGGTATCTCGTGTGCGTTTGGCTTTAGTGTATTTCATTATTTCATAATTGATTGGGAGTAATAACTATGGAGTTGCCTCATCTGTTTCAAGGCAGGAATCTTAATTCACACATTACTAGATAAGAGGCTACAGTGAGAATCAGGGTCTGGAATGCAGCGCCAGGCCTGTGTAGAAGCGGTCTGCAGGATTACCCTCATTTATGTGCTACTTGAAGAAAAATGAACGTGAGATGTGAGGGACCCTATGGTGGGGGGATTATGGGACATCTGTGTGGAAGAGCTATATGTTTCAGTCTGCCCTTAATGCGGTTGTATTAAAGGCTACAGAGACACATGAACTTAGAATATGCGTAGGTTCCTGCAACTCACTAGTTCTGAAACTACTTAGATAGGAAAGAACTATGTATCTCTTCAGCATGTCTGTCTTGTGCGTAGATGTCTGCTGTAGCTTAGGTATGCAAGTAGGCTTTCTCTTTTTGTACTGATGTTTACTCTTTCTATAAACTGTAAGGTTAGCTTGAACCAGAAATTCCTATATGGCTCTTACTCCTGCCCTGCCCCTTGATCTCCCTCTTGCAGGCCCAGCTCCATCCCACGGCCCTAAGCAGGGCTCTGGTGGTAGCTGCCTTTGAAAACTGCCTGGGTGTCTCTTTAGAAACAGAACTTTAATGCAGGAGCTGGCTGTGCTCGTTTATAGAATTACCGTTTCCAATAATATCCCTGCTGATCTCATGAGAAGGATAAAAAAAATAAATAAGCGGTAATGAAAAAGATGCTGGATTTGTTCCAAATGAAACAGAACAGTGATTTTTTTTCTTCTCAAAACTCTTCTCTCCCCCTCTCTCCATCTTGTACTCGGGTTAGGGCAGGAGGGGATGCGATCCATATCTTGATCTCCTTGTGGAACTTCTATGAGTGCAGTTTCTCTAATAAAACTGTTCCATCATTCTGAAAGACTGAAGTTCTCTTCCTCCTTATTTCCGTTCTGAAAATGGCATTTTTGAAGGTAATCTCGTTGCTATCAAATAACGATCAAGAGGTGCGCTGCTAACTCCTCCTATGGGTTCTGTGACTTCACAAACACACCCCTTGCATAGCAGCAGGCCTGGAGAGTAAGACTCCTGCAGTGCAGTAGGTGCTGATGCCAGGCTCCCCTTCCTGGGTGCACCCCTCACAGCTGAGCTGTGCAGCACTCAGCTGCTCACCCCCAGGGACGAGCTGGGTGCCTTTCACAGGGTTAGCGGTGTTCCCTTTCCCACTCTCAGGTGCGGTGCTTTGAAGAATGGTGTTCTAAACTAAGGCAAGGACAGCATTTCATTTATACCTCAATTATTCTGACTGACGGCTGGTAGCCTTTCCCTTTTTTTTTTTTCCTCTGATCTTTCTTTTTTAATAGGTGTTTTGGAATTTAATAAGGAAGGATCAAGGTAGGAGGAGGGCAGGAAAAGCCCTCTGTCTAGAATTTGCTTGATGCCTTTGCCTTTAGGAAAACAAAATGCATATAATTTACCTCAATGACTGTAGCTTGTACTCTGCTACTCCATCTGTCAGCCGTTGTACAGCATCTTCGGTTAAAACCCGCCTCTGCAAAGATGCATGTAAGTAAGTATGCAGTTAAGCTTGGGCATATGTCTTTGTAGGGGTTTGGGAGCAGCCTCCTGCTCCCCGTGCAGCCTCTGGTGTTCCTTTAGGTCTGGGTAAAGGATGCATAGCCCAGGAAGTGGGCAACAGGGAAGTGGGAGGCAGAGCAGGTGGTAAGGAGGATTGCTGTGATGTACGGCACAGGATTCTTTGGTTTGCTGCCACAGGTGTACGCGTGTCTGTCTAGCAATGGAACAGCAGCGCTCTGCTTATGTTGCTTATCTCATAACGTGCCACTCATGTTAGGCCTGCGGAAGGGGATGCTTATGTATCCCAGCGCTCTGCCTGCTGCGCTTGGGTCCAACTGGCGTTCCCCTGCCCGGCTGGAATAAAGCAGCCCCCCCTTCCCCGAGGATTTTTTGGGAAGAAGCTCGGAGCGCTGCTAGGTGCGGCCGTGCCGCGGGGCAGGCCGTCTCCGCCAGGTGACCGCTACCAGCCGGAGCTCAATGGCCGCTGGGCAGGTGTACCGCGGCCAACGCCAGTTTCGGTGTGGGCGAGTCGCCCGCTTCCCCCGCCCCCACTGATCACATGCCTGCCGCGCTGGAAGACTCCCAGCTGAATGATGTGGATTCGTTTTTTTTATTATTATTTTTAACGCTAGCGTGGCCGAGCGGGGGCTTCCCGCGTCACTCGGCCTTCGGCGGGTCCGGTGCCGGGAGCCGAAGTTCCGGCAGAGCCGCTCCCCGAGGAGCGGCGCCGTGAGGCGGAGACGCGGGGGGCACCGCGTTCCCTGCGGCTGCCGCTGGGCCCGCCCGTCCCTCCCGGCGCGGCGGTGGGGGGACCGCGCGCGCGCAGAGGCGGCGCCGCCACCACCACCGTTAGCGCGGGGGCCGGGCGGTGGCCGCGCCGGTTTTTCCGGCCCGCGGCGCGGTGAGTCACCGCTCGGCGATGGGGCGGGCGGGGGCGGGCGTGCGGGTGCCCGAGTGATGTCAGGGGCGAGCGGCGAGCATGAGGCCGACAGTAACGGCCGCGGCAACGGCCGCTGCGCGCTGCCTCGAAGCCGCCTCCGACCGCGGCGGCGCTGAGGCGGCGGCGGCGGGGCCGCTCTGCCGAGTGCCGCCTCCCTGACGCACTCGGCGCCGGGCCGCTCGGCCGGGGAGGAGAAGCCGAAAGAGAAGGCGGAGGGGCGGCGAACTTTCCCGCCGCCGCTGCCCGCTGTGGGAGTGTCCGGCCGCCGGCGGAGCCCCGAGGTTCGCGGCCGCCTCCGGAGGGGGAAGTGCCCGCAGCGCCGCTCCGGTGAGTTGGGAGCGGCACAGGTGGAGGAGCGCGGCGTGCCGCAGCGGGGAGCTCCGCGCGGACCTGAGCCTGCGCTGCCGCCTGCGTGCGGCTCACCGGGGAGACGCTCTCGGTCTGTCGTGCCGAAGAGGCCCTTCGCAGCAGGGAGAGCACCCGCCGTCTGGGTTTGTCGTGGAGGTACGTATGCAGGCAGCGCGCCCGGCTTACCGCCCGAACGGAGTGCTTGAGGTGGGCAGCGTGCGCCCGCCCCGTAGGACTGAGGGCTTGGATATGCCTCATTCCAGCTCTGCGAGGTCAAGGGTCGGTGTCGGTTCCTAACGGCGTAAAGGTGCGCGGCTGTAGGCTGGCCGATGCTGGCTCCATCGAAGCCAGGCTTCAACTTCATGAAGTGCAGCAGAACTTTACTTCTTGCCTGGGTGACGGGGTACTTTTCCACCAGCGTTGCGTGGCTTCTGGCTTCGGCTTGGCTCGAAATCTGTGTGAAAAGTAGCTCATCTCCTGGCCAGGCTTAAGTAAACAAACCCTGGAATACAATGCGGACGAGCTGTTGTTCTGTCTAAACTGTTTCTGTTTGTTTGCTTTTTCCTTCTTAAAGGACACCTTTTCAATGTAGATCTCTCTCCTTGAGCTACTAAGCTTTGTATGAGCTAACAGCTGTTAATGACACAGGTGAATGTCTGATTGTCATACACGTTTCAATTGATGCTGCTTTCCTGAGAGCGGAGGGCTTATGGGAGTGTTGCCGAGCTTTAATTGAGGTGTATTTATTAATTAGTTTGCAGAAAGCCTGAATTATTTAGTGTTTGTTTATGTTTATTATTGGAGTAGGTGTCTTTTTTTAGTTACTTTTTTAATGAGGCTTTAACTTAGCTGATTGAGGACTTGTTTTATTGGAGAGATCAATGCAATGACTTCCATCTTTATTTGTTTTTGGCATAGGACTTACATTGATTTTCAGTAGGGAAGGGTGTAGTCAAAATGTGATTTCAAAGTACATGCTCGTCTCAGCCCTTCTGAAAAACGTTGTTCAAGAATAGCGTGAATAACGTGCAGTCACAAAAGGTATTTGGGGAAAGTCAGAGTAGAGGGGGGAAGCGAGCTGAGTAAAATTGGAAGGTGATGACAGTAGTTTGTAGATAAAGGCCCCTAATGAGATTGGGCTGTCCTTGAAGTGAACTCAAACAGAAATCAATGGAAAAATGAGAATTTGAGGTGGGCAAAAATTGATTATTTTTTTTTTCCTTTTACTCTCAGGCTGGTAATCTGAATCCAGAGTAACTTTACGTACCTCTGTGTTTTAAATAATAAGCTATGGCTGGCATGTTGATGGGCATCTATTTCCTGGATCATGAAAGCACCTTGTGATTAGTGGTGTAAGATACGAAAGTTGTGGTCTGGCTCTAACAATCCTGTTTTCATGAGCTACTTTCCATATGAATTTGCAACTTGGTCTTCTAAGTAGACATCAGAAGTACAGAGTCACGTATGTAGTGTTATTAAAGGCTTCCTACTTCCATATCAATTTAAAGAAAAAACCCACGAAACTCCTCTCGCTGTCTCTAGGAGAACTGAATGACAGGTCTCATTTGAAGTATTTTACCTTCTCAGTGTCAGTATACCCAATAGATTTATAAAAACTGACACTGTACTGATTTTTATTTTGAAGGATTAGTTTAAAAAAATAAATCTGAAAGAAGTGGTAGACTTTACAAATAAGTAGTTCTTCTGTTTGCTATAGGCTGAGGAGATGTTTAAGAAGGCTTTAGAAGAAATGTTTTCTCATAGAAAACAACTTTGAAGGTGCAGCTATTTGTAACAATTTGGATTTGTTTTCTGATTTTGATGGGCTATTGACCTACAATGGTCTTTGATACTATCTGTGGGGAGTGGACAATACAGATGCTGTTGGGTTTTATTTAGTATGGGTATGGTATTGCAGTAGTCTCAACAGATGCTGGGAAGATTAATGCAACACTAGATCCACTGTCCCCAGAAATCTGCCTGCGGGGAGGATGGATGGTCTGTACCATGGACACCACTGTCCCAGAAGATGCTGCGGGACAGCAAGCATGTCAGGCACCAAGGCACTGCTGTCCTAGCAGATGCTGAAGATCTTAGGGCCTACCAATGGGAAAGGTTTATCTAATACAGGTGGCTCTATTTTTTGTAATCTGCACCTGTTCAAAAGACATTCCTTAAATGTACTGAAGCCTACTTTTCAGTAAGGCTCTGAAACGTTAATAACTCCGGTGGCTCCTGTGCCAGGGTGTTTGCTTTGCTGCTTCTCTTTCCCTCCCCAAATAGCTGTTGTTTGAGGATGTGTAATGCAGAGAGTAAAGTACTTCTGATGAATACAAGTGGTTTTGGAAGCCTGCTATGTAGTTATTGAGTTCTGATAGGACAAAACCCCTTTCTCAATCCAAATCAGGTTCAGGAGAACTCGTTGCCATCTTGGTAACGTATACTATACCTTTAACAAAAGGGAATTGCTGTGCCTTGAGGCTGTGCTTATGGTACCTGAGGTAAGCTTCCTGCCTTACTGTGCTTTGACCCTTCAAAAATACATGATGTCAATTGTAGGTCCTCTGGTTTGCTGTCTGGCATAAAAATATTTGCTTTTAATTTGTTCTGTGAATGAGGAAATTAAGTACTTTATCAGAGGTTCTGAACTGTTGGGTTAATCATTGAAAATACAGTGGTTATTAATAATACACTGGGCCTAAATCTAAAAGGGGGAAATCCTTGAGCATGGCTACTCAGAGGAAAACTCAATTGAATTCATGAAATTTAGATGCCTGTTACAGTAGAAATATGTACTCAGTACTTAACTATATGATTGTCCAGATAAAATACTGTTTCTCATGTATATAAATGCAGAGAAGAGCATCCTGTTCACTTGCAGGCACCTGAGCGAAAAGCAGATCTCTTGCTTTCATTCAGTTTACGTAGGTTAGTTTGCCATAATATCTGTTTCAGGGAATCCTGCTAATTCTTTATAGGCTTAGTGAGCAGAAACTCGCTTGCAGCTATCAGTGGACCTGTGATACTTCCGGAGGGTGAGTTTTGTTGGCACGCCATCCCGTGTCTTAATAGCACTTGCTTTTAGAGTTAACCTTCAGCTGCTCCCTCCTGCAGCCTTCTATCTCCTTTTCTCTCTGTATACTGGGATTTCCTTAAGGCTGACTCTTACTGCGATCCTAGGCAACGCAGTGAGCTTCACGCTAAGCAGTGCAGTGTGTTCATGTCTATGGTTACCGATGCAAAGCGGACTCGTGTTGTAAGCTTCTGCCTCTGTGAGAAAAGGTGCTGAGCCTCCTGGGTGCAGCGCTGAATGTTTTGGGAAGTTGCATCAGCATAAGAGATTCAAACTGAACTACAGAGCGTTTACAGATGTTTGTCTAAGAATGGCTGAACTTAAAATGGATTCATTCAAAATTAATTTTGATTTAGCGGTAATAAATCCAGGATTTGTAAATGAAATGTGTGGAGTTGAATTTGTAGTCTTTTGTCGCCTTAACAGAGCACGGGACTGTCCAGTCTCCGACAACTCTTTGGCAGAGACCTGTTTAGAACCCAGAACTTTTAAGATTTAGCTTAAAGCCTTTGGCAAAAGGCAATGTTTTTCCGTTATTGAAGTGCAGTTACGAGTGTCTTGGCATGTTACCTCCCCAGTATTTCTTTAATAGAGCACCTGCATCCATACAAGTCCTTTATTAAGAAGTCATCTGCTTTTACTGTTTATATTCTGGTTCAGGTAAGCTAGGGTTTTTTTTTCAGTTTATTTTTAGCATTTGCTCTTACTGTGCTAAGCCTCTTAAGATCTTAAACTGTTGTGTGAGGAGGGCTGACTGACTTCTCACCATTAGTTATGTGAAATGTACATAACAGCGGCAAAATATTTACTTGTGCACACACCCAGGTTCCTGCTCGTGTATGCTCACGTGCTGGGTGGATGTGCTGCTAGCAGAGCAGTTGTTCAGATTCTCTTTGTTTTAAGGAACAAAGCTTGGTGAAGAGCAAACAGCGGGCACGCCTTAGTTCTTAATTGCCTTCCATATGGAGGACGTGACACGTTGTATGCCTGGTTGATATTTCTAATAAATTTCTACAGTAATTACTGCTCATCTGATTCTTGTCCTTCCCCCACATCAACCTTGTAAATGGGAAACGGCGCTTGCTGTTTGTAGATGCTTTATAAGGGTGCCAAGTACCACTGCCCATGTCTCAGCTTGAGGCTGAACACAGGCTGTATTGAAGCAAACTGTTCCCATCGCTGCCGCTGCCTCAAAAGGACATTTAAAAAGCTGGAATGCTGTGTTACTGTCTTAGCACTGCTGAGAACATGTTTAATGTAGTATTGTAGGATTCTGTTATCTGATCCTCTGCCAGTTATTCTGGTTTAAATTTGTGTATTGTAATTTCAACATAAAAATAAGCCTTTAAACTGAAAATTTAGTGACTGAAGGAACTGGGGCTGTCTAGTCTGGGGAGAAGGAGGCTGAGGGGAGACTTTATTGCTCTCTTCCAGTATCTGAAAGGTGCTTACAATGAGAGCAGGTTGGTCTCTTCTCACTGGTGACAAGTGACAGGACAAGGGGAAATGGCCTCAAGTTGCACTGGGGAGGTTTAGGTTGGATATCAGGGAAAACTTTATGGAAAGGGTTGTTAAGCACTGGAATGGGCTCCCCAGGGGAGGAAGTCGGTTCCTCCCCAGGGGAGGAAGACTCCCCAGGGTTGAGTCGCCATCCCTGGATATATGTTTAAGAACTATTTGGATGTGGTGCGCAGGGACATGATTAAGCAGAGGGTTTTTAGAGGTAGGGTAGTTTGGTTAGGTTGGGGTTGGACTCGATCTTTAAGGTCTTTTCCAACCCGAGCAATTCTGTGATTCTATGATTTTGGAAGCGTCCTTTTTCTTTAGTTCAGTGTTGAGAGAAATCAACAGTAACCAATCTACTTCAGCGGTGTATAGAAGCTATTAATATCTTTGAGTGTCACAAGTAGCTGGAAAGTTTACATGTTACTTTTTGTTCCTGTGTGTTAGGACCCTGGCAAAATTCCTACCTGTTTGTTTTCTTACTTTCGTAATACTGCACTAATCTATAAGGATGCTGTGTTTGAGTTATAACTAAACTTTCTTAAACAGTGCTATTCTCACGTGAGGAAAAAAACCCAAAACTTGTCTTTACTGGTTTTCACTGAGTTTGTACACTGTTTGGGGTGTGTTACTTGACGAGAGTTAATTCCTATCTTCTGGCATACCACCTTGGTCGTGTAGAGGCTTATTATGAGTGCAGAACTTGGCTTTATTTGATGAGTATTAAGGCTACTCTTGCTCATCTACTTACTGAAGGAGTGCAGATGTTCAGTCTGCTATATTTTAATGGAATTACTTTGTTTCAGTACATAGGTGTGCTTTTGGGGAAAAAAAATAAACAACAAATGACTGCACAATGGGGAAGATATGCCAGCAACTCAAGCTGGTCTTCCAAAGTGAAGCTGTTTCTTTCTGTCCCGTGAGAAGGAATGCTGTCTGAAATAGTTTGAATGCTGTTTTTACTACTAAAAGCAATCGTGCAAACAGCTCTTCAGTGTCTCTGTTTTTCCAGAAACTTTAACTTCCATGATAAACTTCAGCCTTTGACAGGAAGGGCTGTGCCACCCCATTTGGCTATGAAGCACGGAATATTAACAACACTGGTTCTTCTAATGTGCTCTAAAGCAAATCTGGGCATGGACAGTAAGAGAGCTTACTGATGTGTGCTTCTGTACCCTACAGTGGCTGTATCCTGTGTTTGCAGACATTTCTTCTAAAATTCATCATCTAAGCAGTGCTTACCAAATAGTTGAATGCTACACATGCTGTGATACTGAATGAAATGCACCCTCAGCTGAGGACAGCTTTTTCAGTGGTAACCATGGTTGTTTGCTTCATCTATGCAGTTCCTAAAATATGGCTAATCTATCCTTATATGTACAAATAGATGTAATAATGATGACTACTCATATTTCTTTGGTGTGGAACTGGTCAGTGTAAAGTAAGATAGAATAACATCTACAGTAGAAACCCAAGTAACTTGCGTTGACTTCTAAAAGTTAGAAAGATAAATGAGCTGCACTTTGGCTAACCAGCCACAGGACAAGGCCCAGTGCATGTCAAACGCCAAAGCTGAACTAGTTAAATTAAAGTAGTTTTCATCTCTCTTGACAGTCTAAATATTGCTGGAATGAGAAGTGTAATTTTCATTGGTGTATATAGGCCTGTTTTTTTTAAAAAAAAGAATAGTTATCCAACAGATCATAGTCAGCTTTTTGCTTTTCAGCTGCATTCTAGTCACTGCACAACCAGAGCAAGATAAGTAGCTGTCTGACTTGGTTTCACTCTGCAGGATAAATGCTTCTACAACTCTTCTGACTTTTTTTTTTTAATAGGGCTTAGTTTATTTTAAGCTTTGTCTTAAGCATCTTTGATTTTGGACTCTTTAGTTCTCTTCCAGCCATACAGCACTGACTAGTCAAATGGAGTTAAGCTGGGACATGAACAGGAGATTGTAGGGGTTGGGGGGTGAGGGCATGTAGTGGAGGAAGGATGTGCTCTGTTCTGTCTTGTTGAGTTTGTCCTCAACACTAAAACATTTTTTTCCTTAGCCACAACTTTTTGAAGTGTGTATGCATGTATTTCTTATTCTCTCTCTGTATTCTCCTGTAATGTAATCAGTGTTTAGCACTGTGAGCCTTCCTAGAACATATTTAAACCAATGCAGTTTACTGGGGACTGTGTGATATGCAAAGAAAATTGTTGGTTATGGAGGCCTGTATTTGTAAATATTGGGACGTTTGCAAGAGAAGTGCTGTAATTAGGGTTCACATAATTTGCTCAAATAACTACATCTTGATTAATCTTTAACATCATTATGAAAATGCGTAATGCCATTTTAATGGGTTGTATTACTCAGCAGATGTTAGGCTGCCATTAGGTAGCTTAGAGTTTTGTTTTTAGCAACAAGTGACCAAACATGCAGAAAGTCTATTTATGTATCTGTAGCAATACTTGGTAGCGTTCTCAGTTAGAAGCTCAAATGTTGAGGCTCAGTGAAAACTGGAGTTCTTGCTGGAGGGTATCTCAAAATGTGTGTAGAAAATATTTGCTGTTCTGGTGCCTGAACACGCTCATTGTACAGTGAATTCTGACCCTGAGCCCTCAGGGTGACTGCCTTGATTGATTCCTTGTGGAATGTGGGATAAGTTTGTGTGATCATGGTGCTTGTGCTTCTGCCTCATAGAAAAACAAGTGAATAGGTCTTGATTCTATCTGAACCAGTTTCATAAATCTTACTGACAGACATGGGAAAGCTTTGAGACGCAGAGAGCTTTGTCTGAACAGTTTTGTTTCAGAGTAGGACAGTTAGTTACTCAGTTTGGATTAAACTGCTTCAGTGTTGAAGATGGTACTGCTTTCTTGAGCATTTGCTTTAGTATGACCATACTAGGAACACAGGATGAAGTGCTAGTTGTTTTGGAAGAGTAAAAGATGAGACACTTCTATGCTTATGAACAGCATATCTAAGTCTACTTTGAAAATTAAGGCCGCTCAAAATGTGCATTATTCCAAAGGAAAGGAAATCAGTTTTTCTCAGAGGCTGGATGTGATTTTTTTTTTGTCAAGCTTCACTCATTTCCCAGTATTTGCTTGAATACTAACATTTACTGTGTCTTGAGTGTTCTTTGTCTTGAATGGGATGTTTTAAGAAGGGATAGTCCATCTGCTCTGGAGCATAGATGCTGGTATCTGGAGGACTTAAACTACGTAAGTCTAACATAGTTTGTATATTGTGCCAGTGCAGCATTTTGCATTCCTTGTGATATGAAGATGTTTTTCAAATGGCTTCTTTAAACTTTTTTTAATGTGTGCATGCTATTAAAAGAGCTTCTAGTTATTTTTAAAGGCATGCAACAGAAAAAGTTTTCTGACTTATAAGTCAAAACACTAGGAAGAAATAAAAATAGATTGACTCTGGGCCTTTGAATAAACTTAATTCCATTAATTAAAAAATAAAAGCAAATACCACAGTCTTACCCATGAGTAATTTGTGATCAACTGTCTTTATATAGAAATAGAGAGAAATGCATTTCATGCAGTTCAAAATTAATGTTGACCCACAGCATGAGTTCCAGTTGCATTTTATTATCCTTGCCAGGTTGTGTTACAGCTACATAACTGGAGCACTAAAGATGAAATTGAAAAATCTAGTAACAACTTCAAATACTGACTGTCAGTTGAAGTTGGCTTGGCCCATGTTTTAGATCAAGTCTGTAAGAAGCTCCCTTTGTGTCCTTTGCTACCTCTGTAGAATAGGTGTGAATACTGAAGGTTGCATTGGCACCCTTGATGCCTAGGTGCCCTGGTCTGACTTTGGGCAAGCTATTATCCTCTGTAAGGAGAGTAATGAACAGTAGAGGCATGTGTGATGGCTCTTGCTGAAAAATGATCACTCAACATCACTTGCTGGAGCAACTGATTTCAGTAGAGGCTTAGTTCTACAAGCCCTTGTAAAGCCTCCTACCTTGTAAGGCACAGACCAATACGAGGGGTCTGGATTGATCTTGTGCTATGTTGACGAGATATTCTGAAATATAAGCCATTACAGTGTCTGGCCTTCAGGTTCTTCTCTAGACAGTAATTCTCTTTTATTATGTTGATTTGTCCTAAGGTTATGAGGTCGGTCCCAAGCTAGTGCTTGAACTGTCATTGCTGATGAACTGGGATTTCTGTTGAAGACTCATGCAGGAGCACAGCAGAAATACCAATATATATTCAGATATTTCTTCCTTCCTGAGAAGATATCAGTTGGTAGACCAGAATAATAATTGTTTTTTCCTGTACAGTAATCTTGCTCAAGTTCTGCTTTCTCTTAAGTGATTCAGTTATATCAATTTGAACGCAAAGCTGTTCCTCTTGTGGCTGATTATGCAGGTGAGATTCAGCACTGATTTCCTATATGCCATGGTTACTTAGCATGTCTGCACAACATTGCTTGTCTTGATGAGTCTGTGAGTCTGGATATGGCCTACAGTTTTGTCAGCTGCAGCCCTGCCTGCTGCAGTGTGGGTGGCTTCTTTTTCCTTTTGGGGAGGGGGGTGCAGGAGAGCTGTTTACAGCTAATGATTGTCAGGCTGCAGTTGCTGTGTCTGTCCTGGCATGGAGTAGAATGCTTTAAAATGCTTTTTTGAATCACTTAATATTTAGACAGAAGCTATAGAGCTCTACAACTTAACATGAAAATTTGTGATTGGACTGTGAAATATAATTGTGAATACGTTTTCAAAGTCTCTCTTCTCAAGCATTTTGTTTGGTCCGAAGATCTTTCTCCTCCCTTCACCTTACTATTTTTCTTTGGCTGGAGGTGGCAGTATTCATCATGGTCGGTAAGATGAATAAGATGAACCAATGCAGGCGCCACTTAGCAGACGTTTTGGCCAAATTGTATTTGCATCTCACACTGTTATCTGTTTGGTGTGCTTGCTCATTTACTTTCCTTGGTAAAAAGTTGAGTGATAATGAGTAGATTACTTTGGGTGTAACAAGTTGCTAATGAAGTAGAAGTGGCTACCTGAGGTGCAGGGTGGTTTGTTTAAAAGAAGATTCTATGTAGATTAACTTCTGCTTCTGTTACCCCACACTTCACCTACTGGTTGGATAAGATCAATATGACCTGATGATTAAGTTATTAATAGTTTAATTTTTAGCTTTTTGGTCATGGTCTTTGTCCATGAGTGGTATAGATAATACAAAGGAATTGCCTGATGACCTAAGTAGGAGAATCCAATGATGGCTTTCCCCAGGCAGTGTAGAAGACTGGTGCTCAGCTGTTTTCTTGCAGGAGTAATTTTAATCTTGTGGATTTAGTAAATGGGAATTCAAGTGTAAGCATCACTGACTTGTTCTTTTTAATTGTTTCTAACTGCTTTAGGCAGTAAGCTTCTCACTCTCTCTACTTATACAGTGAACCAAAGTATGGGATACAAACCTCATGAGTAGCTAGATGCAGATTTGGTTACTGCAGTGATATTCAGTGCTGGTTTGTGAAATGCTGGATAGAAAATGCTTCTTATCAAAGGCTGCAGTTTAGCAGGGAATAATGGGGAAAGGCTTATATTATTCTGGAGGTGTCTAATTACTTAGGCAAATAATAGCTCCATGAGAGGCAATAAAAACATGTTAGTAGTATTCTCAGCACCTCCTCCTCCCACTGTTAGGTGCCTCAAGTGGGAATAGCAAACTGGTAAAAGGTTTCAGAAAGTGTCTCAGTGATGCTTGCGTTACTTCCTCCTGCTGGCCCCACTGTTACCATCCACTAGAAATTTTATTTAACAGTGTTGTGGAGAGATGCCGTGACAGCCAGAGGAACAGATAGTTCTAAGGAAATGCATGTTCTGTTCATGAATCTGTGGAAAAAAACAAAAATGAAGAAGGAAGTGTTGAAGTGCATAATACTGAAGTGTTGTCTTCCATGACTAACTCAATACTAAAAGGAAATATCTTTTTTTCTTGTCAGCATAATGTGGAAAGTATTTTCTATTAATAGAAAATGTTTAACTGCCCCATTAGCTCAATAAGTGTGAGGAAGACCATGGGATTGCATTGGAAATTTGGATCACAATGACTTTGTTTAAACAGTGTAGTGTTTAAACTTGATGAGTAGCATTTTGCTGGGGGGGAAGCAGTTACGTATGGGAAACTTGATATAATTACAGTTATGACAAACTGAAAAAAACTGTCAAGGTTCTGTGCTGGTGTGCTTATCTCCACAAACGTCTGTGTGTATTCATCATGGAGTTCATTATTCAGTAGCCTTAACATCTCTTGCCACGATCTTTCAGAAATAAAACCAGATAAGTTGTGAACAAAAAATCAAAACGTGATAGTGGGGGAAACCAACATCTGATGTATCAACTGGGGTTCCTCAGCCTCTGAGCAAACAGCTTGAAAAAGAGCTGTGAGTGTTCCCATCTCAGTTCTACAGGGGGTGTTGGTTGCAGTGCAGGAGCCTCATGCTGTCCATGGCAGGTGAGGTGATGGCAAGATGAGAAGTTGGAGGGGAAGACCCAAACGGGGAGCAGGTCATGTTTCATCAACAGTTTCAGCCAATCTACGTGTTTACTGTCAGTGACAGAGGATATATTGCGTACGTCATCGTTTCAGCTAATGCTTGTGAAGCTTTCTGCGCAGCTGGGCCAGAGCTGATCGAGCTGAAAGCTATTTAAGTTTTGGGAGGGGAAGAGGTGTTCAGACTACTCGGTGACTCCTTCCTGATCTGTTTGACAGCGTGTGGCCTGGTAGAGTATCGTTGGTGTGGGGTTAAACATCAGTCAGGATGCATGCACAGGATAGCCTCAGGGTAAGGAAGGAAAACCAAAGGAGAGAGATTGTATTTGAAGAGGGATGTTTTTCATTGTTGGGGTCTTTAAACACAAGAAGTGCTGCTCCAGTGCAGAGGTCTGTGGCTTGTAATGTGGGGCATGAAACTAATGTGATGTTTTTGTAACGTGAAACTTGTGGTACAGCTATAATCAGTTCTAAATGTGCCTTGTGCAAGAGACCCAGCTGACTTATCTTGTTGAATGTTTGAGATGTTAAGGAGATGTTGCGATTGCCTGTAGGAGCATCAGCGAGACCCTGAGGTGCTGTGGTTGCCTGGTGAGGGCCAATTAGCACCTTTGTGGGGCTAACTTACAGTGAGGCGAGTGGAGAGCACAGGAGTAGCTCCCCATTCCCCTGTTCTGGAAAATCCTGGAATGACAAACTGAACATGTGTAGCCTGGAAGGTCCTGGAGCAGTGGGCTGAGCATGTATGAACTAGCCTGTAAAAGGCACAAACGGAAGGAGCTGTGCACTTGCCCATAACTGGAGGACACAAGCCTCTGCTTGGCTTTGTTTCTGGGTAGCATCTTTCAGAGTTGCCATCTGACTTGTTTCTAGACATAAATTCTCTTACTTAGCAGTTGTTGCTATGCTTCTATTTGGGAGTAGCATCCAGGGGAAGGGGGGGGGGGGGGGGGGGGGGGGGGGAGGAAGGAACTTAACAGGTGTTATGATTAATAATTGCCTAAATACTTCTAGGATGTGTCACCAAGAAATTTACTGGAAATGTGTGGCATCCTTTCTAACTGCCTGCTGACCAATAAGCTGTACCAGAGTTGCCAAAGCACAGATGAGTCAGTGTTATTCCTCACCTCTGTGTGCTGACTGTGGTGACTAACCTCCCTGCCTGACTTTCATTGTGAGGCACAACCTTTGCCCTCTGTAACTGGGTGGAGGATTTTAGAGAACAGTGAAGCGTTGCTGCCTCCTGTGCTGCTCCATGCTCCTGGTGCTGCTAATCTGCAGCTTTCCCTTGATCTATAAAGGGTGTGGGATGTCAGATGCGCTGCTAAGCTGCTTAACAAATCTTTTATCCCGTTGTTTTGAGAAGTGTCTTTGGACAGTGATTTCTGATCGGTGTCTGGAAGCTACAGCAAAACAAAAATGATCAGACAATAAACTACATGCATGAAAGTCTGATCCCCAGATGCCTTTTAGCACTTTTCTGAGTTATTTTTACATGGTAACACTGACAGTACAATGACTTCCACTGTTTATAGAATGTTTACTATATATTTTTTGTGTGTGTGGAAGAAGGGATGCAACCCCAGTGTTTCTTTGCAATGTTACAAAATATGCTATGATATTCTTTTTTGCCTCTACTCAAAAACAGCTGATTGGGAGCTTAAGTAATAATTCACCTTAGTAAATGTAATGTCTGGAAGTGCTCATTAAAGGGCACCGTGCTTTTGGTCAGCAGAAATCATCTTTTGGAGTCCGGGGACCAAACAGGTGAAGATTTTGAAGATGACTTGAAATGATAAAGGCAAACAGGAAGAACTCCAAGATAACATTCTTTGTTCAGGTGGCCGTTGGGTACTGCTTGAGCAATTCTAAGGGGAAATTTACTCGCGTACAGATATGTATAAATTCTATATATTTATATTCTTCTGGGGAGATAGTGTTTTGGAAACCTGGCACTGATGTGGAACACTATAGATAGTTTTGATTTTCCTGATATATATTAATACCCTTCCTACTGTTGAGGTAAAAGATTATACAAATGAATAACCAGTGATTTTTGAAGCTTTTAAGGACTCAGTTTACTCAAATGAAGAAGTGGTAACTTCTGTAGCACATTAGGGTTCTGAAATAATAGAACTGCAAAGAATGCCTGGTCAAAAACCACTCCCTTTTAAGAGGTAGGGACCACTTGCTCCATTTCTGCTACTGAGAATAGCTTTATACAGGGTAAGTAGTTAATGCTTTTTAACAAAATTGAATGTTATTGCAAGTCACAATATGATAATCTGTTCTAAGAGCATTTAAACGAGCGATACTTCTGTAATTCAGCTTTATTTTACTCAGGCTTCTTTAGCATCATATTAGTGAGAAGTGTTGGCAGGCTATTAATGAAGGTAGATGAACTTGTAACTTTGATTGTCAAACTACAGTTCATTTTTTGCATTCATTTGTGCAATGTAAGCACATGCATTATACATCTGAAATATGAATGTGGCTCTGGAAATACTTTTGCTGTAGGGGAGATAAATAATGGGCAGATCCATTTAACTCAGTCCTGTTTTTCACACCTCAAATCTGATTTATGTTACTTTATGTACAGTGTGAGGTAAACATACAGGATGGAGGAAGTGATACTCTAAAAATTGAGACCTGAAACATAAAGAAACAAATCTTCAAGTTTCTGTTTACTGCTGTCAAAGTAACAGAAGGTACCCAGCTTCTTTTTGTGGTATCAAAGGTAATCCTGAAGACTTTGTCTGAAGAAAATACAAACTAGCTAAATGTTGTTTCTGCTAATAACTCTTCTCTCGTTATTGCCAGCTGCATAACTTCTTTCTGCATTACATTATTTCCAGACCTTTTACTGCAACTGCCAAATACAATAATATATTACAGCTGTATCATGTATATGAGCAAAATCTAGTAAGTGAATGAAATTTAACAGTATTACTGCATGAAAACTTTGTCTATCGTGGGTGTGATTTTTGTGCATCTTTAATGTTAGAAAAGATCAGTCTTACTTTACATGCTTTTGTTCAATGTGAATGATCTTACTTGGAACAGTATGTTAAGAGCTGCTTGGTTGGAAAAGCTGTTGAAAGTGGCTCATTGGTCCTTGTTAAGTTCTAGAACTTAAAGGATTTTGAATCTTTTAGGATTTCCAAATATTGAGTGAGACTCAGCAATTGTGAGTTAACTTTTATGTAAAAAAAAATGACCTTATGAAAATGGTGTGATTAAGAACCTAAATAAAACTGCTTGTTATTAGATTCTGTCATGAAAAGCCAAACCTAGGCATGCTTTCTTGTACTCCTGGTTACTTATCTGCTTTTGACTATCGTTTAAAAGAAAACACAGAAAACTGAAGGGGTTAAATGTACAGGAGTAAGTGGAAGCTCAGGAAAAACCATTAAGAATGCCTTGTTCTTCTTGCATCTTTTTCACTCTTGAATTTTTCACTGAAATACATAGTTTACTTCTGCAATTACTACTTCTTTTTTAATATTGCTGGTTGAAGAACTCTGCTCCTTGGTGAAGGTAGATGTCCAGGTTTAGAAAATACTGAATTGGCTCCAAAAAAAACCTTGTTCCTAAAATCTGGGTGTATCTGTTGCAGGAATTTTGCATATCCCTTGACATAACTTGGCTGGCTTTGTGCAAGTCTGTCGTGATTTCTGCTCCGACTCCCCTCCAATCCCCATGAACATTCAGTAGGTCAGAATAGTTTAAGTTTCATTTTTCTCCTTCCAAACCCTGGATATTTGCTGGCTAGTCATGTCTGAGCATTGTTGCCCATTACTGAAGAAGTCTAAAGCCTACTCCTAATAGTTTGTGAGCACCTCCTATTCCTTGATATAGGGACATACAGGTTACACAAAAGTAATAGGATATTTACTTAAATGTAAGGACAACGTGGAAGCTCCAAGGAATAAACACCTTGTGAGTTTGGGGGCATAGATAGGGATCTGTTTGTGTTGGTTTTGGTTTTCTTCTGGTCTTTGGCTGGAAAAGCTTGTGCAAGTTTGGAGAGTTGTTTTCAAAGCCTGAATCGGAGGATGATTATTCTTATGTCTGTCACTTCTCTGGGTAGTCAACTTGGCAACAAGGAAGTACAAGCGTCAGACAAGGCTGGTGTTTTTGTTTTTTTAATTGATAAGCCGTATTTGAGAATGCAAGTGAAGTAAATTGAAAAGTCTCCCTGTAAGGGAAAGAAAGCCTTGGAGTTCCTGCAGATCAAATGATGTAGTACATTGAAATCTTATTCTAAGTTCACAGTATGCTCTCAGCTTGAAATAATTTTGATGAGACATGAGAAATGGTAGATCGATATGCCTTGCAGTCCTCTAAAAGTACCAGAAAGGAATGCTGCTTTGTCCTGCAAGCTGGAGGTATAACAGCTTTTAAATAAGTTAATATAAAAGCCTGAATGTCACTTTGCTTCTATGTTGCTAGGTTATTGTTTGTTCAGATTTTCTTTGGCCTTTAAGACTGAATTGTTTACAGTTCTAAAGCATACAACATCTGGGCATCTCTGCTGCTGAATCACTTATATAAACAAAAATCTTCTGAAAGTTTTTAGTATCTTCATTGGAGTGAAGATGCATACATTTCAAAAAGAGTTCTGATTTTAAAGTGTCTATGAGCCCGTGAAGAACTCACCAGTATCCCAACTCTTGACCTTGATTATGATCCTGTTATGTGAAAGTCTTTGAACATAAAAATTGGGGCTCTTGTCCATCCAATGCATTATCAATCTCTCTAAGAGAAAGCTTCTTTTTATTTCAATGTGTTCTCATCAAAGTATGATTGTTCAGTAATAGAAAAAGTAATTTGAGAGAAGAAAAAGCCAATGGTACATTTTAGGGAGTGGAATTAGGCACTTTATAAGGCCATGGGTATCTTATGATGGATTTTGAAGAAACACTTGAGCTTTGCATCTCTCTAAATCTTCTCACTTCTGGTTGGAGAGGAAAGATCTAATTAGGTGGAGAAATAGTAAGCAAAACTTGCTCTGCACAGCGTTGTGCAGAATTAAGTGCAAGGTAGAGCAAGCTTCTAAGTGGGAGAAAAGATGAGAATAGACCACAAGTGTGACGTAAATAGAAACATTTTTATCAGTGTCATCTTTTCTAGTGTAATGCTGATTTCAATGTCAGACGACAAGAATAGTAAGTGTTTTCAAAAACATGAAGGCCAACAGAAATTGGGGTGGATTGTAGGCTGTGGTATTATTCCTTGAGTCTCAGCTGCATACCGTAGCATTGTGTTCAGCTACTTTTGGTGCTGAAAGCTGCTTCAAGAGTTAAACTTGAAAGAGGATACAAATCAGAACCTTTGGTTGTTTGGCAATGGGTTTGAGATATTTTGAGGTTGCCTTTATCTTCCCTTTCAGTTAAGTAGAACAGATGGTTCTTTTTTTTTTTAAAACTTCCTCAGTCCTATTCCAAAATGCATGTAGTTCACTAGCAAAAACTGCTGGACTAATAGTCGAGAGAGGAAGTAGAATGGAATTGCAGGTGTGTGTGTTGTAGCTCAGCCCTTGCTCCTGTGTGAGAACTTCTTGAATGTCCCCTTACCATTTCTATCAGAATCTTATTGCACCACAAGTGTTAGGAGAAATTGCAGGACAAGTTGAACAAGAATGTGTAAGCATCTGAGTGCTACCTGCCTGTGCAACTGAGGGGAGAGCAGGAAGTACTGGCTGGTGGGCTTCAAGGCTGTGTAACTGCAGCATACAGCTGGGCCCAGGGAAGCCAGTGGAGATGCCACTTGACCCTCTTCACTCCTGTGGCTGAACAACTGAGGAGTTGCCTTGAAATAGCTCTAATGTTAGTTAAGTCAGGAAGTGCTTTCAGTGTTAAGAACTTAGTGATGTAACTGTTAAACTGACTTCCTCTGTTGTGGGATAGCTTCACACCTTTATGTAAGAAGTTACGTTTTTAGTTTCATTTTCTCTTTGGCATGTGGAATTTAAGACATTCTTTTTTTGATCTTCAGTGGTCAAAAGGAATGTGACTTCATGCAGAGTAGTTTGTTTGCAGTGGTTTAGTGATCTTTGAAACAGTTGTAAGATAGAGATTAAATGTGAAGTCACCCTTTTGATTTCCTAACACTGAAGCACCCATGAGTGATGTTTCATTAATGTTTTTTTTACAGTAAAACTCTTGATGGGAAAACCTGGAGCTGTGTGGCTTCATTTGTTAAAAAGCTCTAATGTTGTATTTTGAGGGTTAAAATTGCTGTGTTGGTGTGTGTTGGGAGAACATACTCTTCCCATGCTTGTTGTATGTCTTTGGATTAGTGCGATTAATACAAATGTGTTTTCAGGTTGGGAGTATACAGTACTGTTGAGAAACACGTACATCTTCTGTTGGGAATCAGAAAGCGGCAGTCAGCTTGTAGGATTTCTTAAATGAAGAGGCTTAAGCTGTTACTCTTCTGCCTATAGAATACACTTTTCTATCAATGCAGTATACTTCTTTTATTAGTAAGAACAGTAAGAGCCTGGGAGAATTCTGAGCTCTGCTTCTTGAAATGAGAGTACATGGTTTTGTGTTGCTTTTGAAGCAGAGGAAAACAATTTTTCTCTTCTTCCCCTATCCGTTTTATGGGAGCGTGAGGCAAATCACTGTTTAGGCTGTGGTGCTTACAGAAATCCAGAATTGTGGATCAAAATGTTCCCATGTATATATCACAGTATTTTTACTTCATGAAATTCCAGAACTGATTCCAGAACTGAACTGAGATAATACCTGTTGGGATGGAGTGTATAAAAGCTCATTTTCTGTTGCTGATCTTCAGGTGTTAGCCATCAGAAACAGAGCACCATTTCAAAGCTATTTAATTAAAGGGTAGATATGTAGGAGGTGAGCATAAAGAAACCTGCTGTACAGCAGCTTAGCTTGACGTAGATTTCCTTGCTTTCGAAATCAAATCTTGTTAAAATGGAGAAAGCAGACTGATAAACTTGAAATAGGCATTGAGTAGGCTGTTTTTTCCCTTGACTGCTCCAGCTGGGTTTTATATTTTCACTGCAACTAATAAACATACTGATTCATGTGAGCAGACAATACTTTGTTTGATCTAAATAAACATGCAATGTTAGCCTTAACAGGGAGAAGCTAGTTGTGGTATGCCCTTCCTGATCTCCCCCTGCAGTGATCTTGTTCTCAAAAATCGAGTTTTTGACAGTCTGGAGATAATGCTTTGTTCTTTCCTTCCTTTCGAATGCTAATACCAGGTTCCAAACACATGAAAAATTGTATGAGTCTTACTTTACTTGGGACCGGTTAACGATCCCCCTTTCTTTAGGCAGTGAAAAATGCAACTAGATAGCATAATAATAATAGCGATGGGGTTTACATGCTGACTGTGGTTTAATACCTTTCCTTAAAACAAACAAAAGAAAAAAAAAACTTTCCAGATTGTTTTGATTGTCCTTGCCATAAAGAGGTAAATTATTAAGCAGGCTTTTCCCAAACAGCTTTCTCGTAAATCCAAGTCAGAGGTGGAGCAGTTAATTCAGAAAAGTCAGACAAAATCAGATTGAAATAAATTCTGTGCTGTAGTGGATCTTGCTACTTGTTCTTGTTTGGAACGTCATCTTAGACCAATTTTTAAGTAACCGAAGGACAAATACAGATCATTATGTACAATAAAAGACAATTGGTCTCCACAACAAAGCACCTAATACTAAGGTATTTCTCAGTTATCTGAAAATTCAGATGTTTAGTGGATGTTACAACAGCTGTGAAGATGCATTGGGACTCTTTTGGTTGAAGTAGTTATTCTGGGTCCATGAAGACTTAATGGAGCGATCCATTGAGTGACTTTTGTACTTAATAAATCAAATACAGTAGTGCAATTATGTTTTCTTTCTTACCATCTGAACTAAGATTTACTGATCTGTATGGGTAAACCAAGGTGTAATATAGAGTGAATCTATAATCAAAAAGGAGTATTTTTTGTACAAAATGCTTTTGAGTAATAACATTCAATATTGCTGCAAAACGAGATTAGTTTTAATTCTAACTACTAAAGTGAATGGCATTACATTAATTAGAATGTGTTCATCTTGTCTACTTTAAAAAAAAAAAAGCCTGAATTCATACTAGTGCCTAAACCAATCATGTATCAAATTCCTTGATAGGAATTGCTTTGAATTATTTTATAGTAACCACCTTTCTGTAGTTTCTTTACATATACAGTCAAAAGTGATGCAAATATACATAAACATTAAGATTTGTTCGCCATCACATTAATTGTTCTGAAGGTTCTCAATAAGTTTCTTTTTTTTTTTTTGCAGGTAGTAGAACTATAGGGGAAAAAAAGACTTGTCTCCACAACTTGCTTTACACTATCTTTTGGCACAATGGACACTTTTTAAGAGTTTTGCCAGTAATCAGAAATCATCTAGGAACAGGAACATTGGACTTCAAGGAGTAAGAGACTTTAAGGAGCTCCTCAGAATCAGTCACTTATAAAACCTGGTTTAACCCTACAGCTTGGGAATGAATACTATTGAGACCGCAAAACTTGAAGACCATATGGAGGGTCAAAACAATGACACTGCTAATGGATACACACGACCTACTCTCTCAGTCAGTGAGGAGAACAAAAATGGCAATAACAAACCGAAGGGCTTGTCCAATGGCTTGCGGAAAACGGCGAAGAAATATCCTGATTACATCCAGATTGCTATGCCTGCTGAATCTAGGAACAAATTTCCTCTGGAATGGTGGAAAACAGGCATTGCCTTTGTCTATGCTCTCTTCAACTTGATTTTAACAACTGTCATGATCACTGTGGTCCATGAGAGAGTACCTCCAAAAGAGCGTAGCCCTCCCTTGCCTGACAAATTTTTTGATTATATTGATCGTGTGACATGGGCTTTTTCTGTATCAGAAATAAATGGAATGATACTAGTTGGATTGTGGATATTCCAGTGGTTATTTCTTAGATATAAGTAAGTAGCTTCATCTGCTGTACACTCCCAAAACATTTGCTTTCTCTCATTTGATTTGAGTAGAAGAAATCTATGGTAGAATCTGTAGCAATATTATAGAATAGAGCTGGCAGAAAATTGACAAAGGGATGACTTAATTAGAAAATGTTTCAGTGTTCATGCTGGATACAGAGATATGGGTGTCTCCTGTTTATTGTGTAGTGTTTTAAGATTTGATTTTGACACCTACGTATACTAGCCAAATTTACTTTGGAATTGAGTTTTCTAGAGTGTGATTATTCCAATGATATTTAAAGAGAAAATCGTGGTGATGGTTTTTTAAATCTGAAGAGAAAGCCATTATTTCCTACAGCTAAACTAGAAGCTTTTTCTGTTTTCATCACTTGCCTAAGTTGTAGATATTATAAATGTATATTTGACTTTAAAATATGGGATGAAAAAAGGTCAGGAGCAGGAGATAGAGCTGCTCTGTAATTCTAGTGACTTATCTAGTTAAACTAGAGCTTTGTAACTGTTACATATACACGTGTATGTGTGTGTATGTGTGTATATATATATATATATATCACGTATGTGACCTTTGAATTTAATCTTTTTCCCCATCACTTTCAGATCAATTGTGGGACGCAGGTTTTTTTTTATAATAGGAACTTTGTACCTGTACCGCTGCATTACTATGTATGTTACCACCTTACCTGTGCCCGGAATGCATTTTCAGTGTGCACCAAAGGTAGGAGCCTTTGCTTTCTTAATTCTTACCTTAATCTTTACTTGAGTCCTTATGGCTCATTGGAGCAAATACTCAAGCAAATATGTCAGTTCCTGGGTAGATTCTCATCAGTCTTGAGGTATAGCATCTAGCCTGTTCAGTTTTATTATTTCCAGCTGGAACAACTTGACTTAAGTATTTTGTCTGCTATGTTGCTTTCTTATGATTCTGTATCTATTTGAAGATGCTTGTTTTACATGTCACTGTTATAGAGCTCCTCAACTGTTTTGCTCTAATAGCTTGAAAAATTACTTTGCCTGTAGCAGCCTTTCCCAAGGGATGGGAAGGGTAGAAACAAGGAAAACTTATTTGCCCTTCCAGCAAAGATACTTGGCTGCCATTAAAAGAGGAGGGTTTAATCAAAATCTGAAAGACTTGATAGCTCTCTTGAATTTTTTTTGTCTACATGAATATTTTCTTTCTGATTCTGAACACCTTGATTATCCCTTTTATCTTCATTCTTTTCAGAGTTATCCTTAGGTATCCAGGTGATACTGAATGTTTGCCTAACATTTTTTTTTTGAAAAATAGAACTGATTGCAATTATACAAAAAAAAAAAAAACCTGCTCTAAATCTGAATAAGTACTAAGGTAGTTCCTTCATAAGTAATTCTAAGCTTAGTAAATTGAAAATTGTTTGAGATTGGGGGGTGGGAGAGGAGTGAAGATGTGTCTCTTTCTTCCTAACTCCACATATTGTTGGGGAAGAAGTTGATTTGAGTTACTTACTGTGTATCATAACTTTTCTTGTATTCTTTTTCTGGTGGTCTAGTTGAATGGAGATTCTCAAGCAAAGGTGCAGAGGATCTTGCGACTGATATCTGGTGGTGGCCTGTCCATAACTGGATCTCACATCTTGTGTGGAGACTTCCTGTTCAGTGGTCACACTGTAGTACTAACACTGATCTACCTGTTCATCAAAGAGTGTAAGTTATGGTATATTTAAATACACTCTTGTTGTTTGCATCTATTGTACTAAAAAGCTTGTGATTACAGCGCATGTAAAACTGTTGCCTTCTGGAAGTTACCAGTCAACTGTACACAAACTGTACATTCACGTGTGTGAAAACAGATCGTGCCTTTGTGGAGTAAAAATGGAACATAAGTGTAATAAAGCAGTGTGGGCTTTAAGGGCTTACTGTGGCTAAGACATTTGACTGCTAGCTTTATAAGAAGTGATTTCTTTTTTTTTTTTTGAAGCAAGCTAGCATTTCATTGTTCATTGACAGGTTATTCAAATTTTGGCTCAAAACGCTGAAGTGAAACATGTCAGGTAACCTCATTGAAGGCTGGTTGCTATGCCGTAGATTCGAAGGGATTTTTGTGGCTTGATTACATGGTCACTGCACGCTTTTACTACATCCAGAAGCAATGCTCTTTCTTTAAATGTACAGTAAGTTAATTATATCAAGCAGTGAAAAGCTGAGGGGTTCTTGCTCCTTGGATGTCTTCTGCTAGAGTCTCTTCCTTATGCTTTTCAAATTGATAAGAGTTTGGCAAGCACATAGGAGATATAATTGGGGTTACGACTTCCCTTTTTGTTGTTTAGTATTGTGAAACATAGGGACTGTGAAGAATTATCTTTGCTGCACACACAGCATTGATTCCAGTTCTAGAGAACTGAGCACCTACTTCTGAATCTGATCTATGGTAAGCTGTAATTCTGTCCTAGGAACTTAACTGCTTTATAAATGCAGTAGCGAAGAGTTTCCTCTTCAGTTTGTGTTACAAATTGGAATCTTTTCTTAGTTGTGTCCAAGCTAGCATTTGCATAGGTTGGAATGATAGTAATATGTAATCTTCGCTGAAATATGATTAGCCAGTGTCAGTTGAATTCCTTACTTCATTAAAATGCTGAGGGAGAGACATGTTGCAGTGCTATGCTATAAAAAAGCATAAATTAAGAGAAATACCTAAAAATGCCAGTTTTAACATTGCAATCTTGAAATCTGTGGATTCAAGATGGTTTTTAAACAGTAGTTTAAGATAAGAATCATCAAACTAATCAATTAGGCCTTCAAGTGAATGTTACTGGATGAATGGCATACGTATGTAATTCATCAAAAATATCAAAACGGTATTGGGAAAATAGCTTGAGAATTGATTTGTTTTCTCCTTTGTTTTGTGGATGTAATTGGAGCTGCATGCTGTTCAGATATGCTTTAGTACAAGGAAGAATGCTGATGACTGAGTATTTAGGGGCGCAGTGTAATTCTTAGCTTTTATCGTAACAGGTTGGAGGACTAGTATCATATAAATCTTTGTAATGACCTCTGACTGCTACCTAATTTCTAAGGATATGTATCTGTGTAGTTGTGCTCTATAACTCATGTTCTGAACATGAGAGGTGCATAGCTTTCCTTATTTCTGTTTCCTGTATAATTAGCAAAGCATCTGCTGAGCAAGGTCTTAAACAGAGCTGCTCTGAACTACATTTTACTTACTGCATTTGTTTAAGTTGTGTATTTTTTTGACATGACACATCAGCAAAAGATGCATTAAGTTTTTATTTCTAGTTCAGTTTGGGACTTTTTTTTCTTTGCTCCATTCTTCCTTCCATCCTTTGCTGCTTTACTTTTTTCCTTAAGTCACTAAGTTTAGCTTTGTCTGTAATGCTTAGAGGGATTTGGAAACTTACTATTTTTGGCATATACACCAAAGCCAAATTCCTTCTGTAGCCACTCTTTTGCACAGGACTATCAAAGTGCTAGTGGATAGATTTCAGATCAGTAGCTAGTCTGCTAGCATTGTGTAAAATTAAAGGCTGACCATTGGACCACAAGGGAAGGGTTGACAAAACTTCCCACTATGAGTGAAATGGAGCCTGTTAGCCTCTCAGAGGTTATGAATGGTCATTGCAACATTCAAGACAATTTCCAATGGGGAGAGAAGGGGAGGGAAGTGCAGCCCCTGAAGCAGCTTAAAATGTGTTTTGAAAACTCCCGCTTCTTATGCTTTCATTAAGAATTAACTTTGCATACTGTGATTCTCCAAACGGTGTATTGTTTCAGAGTACATATCTCAGTAAAGTAGCTAAAACTAGGAATTAAAGTAAGGATGTATTTTTTCTTCCCCTGTTTAATCTGTGATCTCTGCACAGTTTACACGGATCCTAGATATTTGACTTGAATGTATGTTACTTGAAGTACAGAAGAGAGAAACAGGACCAGAGATTCAAAGTAGGCAAACAAAAGAAGCGTGTTTTTCTAGGATAGGTGGGGAAGAGAGGTGAAGCTAACTAGAGAACAAGTGATAGTACATCTATTTATCACCCGTCTGTGTTGTATGCTTTACTACTCAATAGTCTTTGATAATCATCTTTTCTCATTTTTTTTTTTCAGTTTACCCACTGAATTGCTATAGTAATACATATGTTTTGGTTTTGTTTTCCCTTCACCTCCCTGTTATTACAGATTCACCACGTCATTTCTGGTGGTATCACTTAATCTGCTGGCTGATGAGTGCTGCTGGCATAATTTGTATCCTTGTTGCTCATGAACATTACACTGTAGATGTCATCATTGCTTACTATATCACTACACGACTCTTCTGGTGGTACCACTCAATGGCTAATGAAAAGGTGAGTGGCAAATATGTTTAGAATCAATGTATGGCATGCAGTTGTTAGTTCTACCTTGAGTCCTAAACAAATTCTTAACTTTGAAGTAAAAATAGAGGGTCTGTATTGAAGTTTAAACAAATTGGACAAGGAGTCTTTTTTTTTTTACTGTTATTTAAGTAAATATTTCATGCTTTAAGATATTTTTTGATCTGTAACTGTTAGGTTTTTAAAAAGCGTTCTTGGTATTCCAAGAACAAAATGGTTTTTATGTTGTTGCTGTTATGGATGTGCAGAATAGCTCTTGATCGTCTAAGCTTATGATCAATATTTCTTACCAACCTAAAATAGCTAGACTATGCATAAATTCCCATAGCAGTTCTACTGTAAACATCACTAGAAGATATATTTCAACAACCTTTTCAAGTAGGAATGTAGAATATTAGTTCTGAAGCCCTTTTAATGTAGCTTTCAACTATTAGTCATCAATGAAAACATGACATGCTTGGAAGGACGCTCATTCAAAAAAGACTTGGGTGTTTTGTCTCCCTAAACTACATAAACTACATAGCATTAGAGTATCCCTTTCTGTTAAAGATGTTTAGTTTGCAGTACATGCTTGTATTATGATGCATATCTTACCTGAGTATTCAGTTTTTTTCAGAATAAATGTATTGATGTGTTTCTTCAACACAGCGTGTCTTTGCAGATAGGTACTCTAATGTAGATTTTTTTTGTTGCTGTTTTAGAACACTATAATTGATTAAACTTATTGTCTCTGTGTCCTTTTCTTCCTTACCTGCTTCTGCCCATACAGACTCTAAAGGTTTCTTCGCAGACAAATTTTCTCTCTCGAGCTTGGTGGTATCCAATATTTTATTTCTTTGAGAAGAACGTGCAAGGATCTGTTCCTTGCAGCTTCTCCTGGCCAATATCTTGGCCTCCCAGCTGCTTCAAATCGTCATGCAAAAAGTATTCACGGGTTCAGAAAACGGGAGAAGACAATGAAAAATCTACCTGAAGAAAAGCATCTGCTCTGTTTTTTTTACCAAAATATTAATGCTGTAACCAAAGTTCTTAAGAGGACTATATTGTAACTGAAGAAGTGGACCAAACGTCTGTGCAATTGATTGGAAATAAATTGTAGACAAGTATATTGCCATTTCATAATACTTTCCTGTGATCACGCAGTGCAGCGTGATGTGCTGATAGAATGCACCGCTGATGGGATTTTTTCCTTAAAGAAAATGGAGCAGGACTTTGCTTTACTAATGAGATAGAGGTGCCAAAGACCTTATTAACACTTTCACTGCTAACTATCGCTCATCCACAGAAGCACCCAAAAATCTCATCCTCAGAGTTCTGGAGTGAAAGGGCCAAAACATGCTAAAATATAGAAGCATGATATCCATGTATTGAAGTATACAAAAAACACAGTTATGGGAAGTGGTTTGCTGCATTATCTTTGCTAATGAAGGGAAGACCTTTGTGTGACTAGCACAGCTGGAAGCAAGTGTTGACTTTTTTTACATTCTGTGGGTATAACTATCTTATGACCCTAAAATACTGCTACCACTGTTATCTTCCATATATCCTACGATGTACCAATTTTTACATTTTTATTAGTGTTTTATATTTAAACTGTTGTGCTACCTGATGACTTTGCAAATTAGGAATAGCTGCTAACATCAGAGCTCAAAGAGCCTAGAACTTTATTTTTTAAAAAGGGCACAGTTTTGAAGTCTAAATCTTTAACTGCAGTTTGGCCTTGTGTATATAGCTATACAGTGACTGTTGGTGTATGTATATGCATACGCACACATAAGCATATGCTGATGTGTAGGTAAACATGTTAAAGAAAACTACTTAACTGAAAAAGAGTGGTCATACTGTTCTTAATTCAGGCGAAAGTCCCATTGATCTCACCTGCTCGAGAGACCAGATCTGGAATGGGGCTGTATTTAACATAAACTTTTAATTTTAATAGCTATTTCCTGTTGAAACTATGTCCCAAGTTTGCTTGGGAGCCATAGTTCTGCATTTAATTTGGTTTTGGTACCTTTTGACACATTTTTGTGATTAAAAAGAAAAAGCCAAGGTAAATGCCCACAACAGAAGCATTTCTTCAGTTATTATGTAAAACCATTTGGGATTGCATTTCACTGTGGTATAACTCCAAGTGCAAATTCTCCTTTTTTTTTTCCTCCTGGTTTTAGTTCAATTAGAAAGGCTCTATACGCATGTTGGCTGAGAATGTAAGAAACCACCGATGTAAACGTGTAACAGAAATGCCAATTAGCAACTACCTGATTCTTGTTTTTCATTGCTTTGTATTGTTGAGAAAGCAAACTAGAAAACTAACGTACCATCTTTAGCAATTCATTTCTGCAGATAATTCAATTTTTTTTCCAAGTCTTCAAGTTAAGCCTGATAGCAGAGCAAGAACTGCATTAAGAGCTGAAGTTACACTAGTATAAAGGAAATGGTGTTTATTTTAAAAATGTCTTGAATTGAGTGACAAGTATGAACATAGTTTATGAAAACTTGTTTTTAAAATAGTGCAGTTAAAGTATTAAAATGCAATACAGATTATTCAGATATATATTTTGTTTTAGTTAAGGGGATCGATAACTAAGTTGTACATGAAAATGTTAATGTTCTCAAATTTTTGTGCATTATCAAAGTACAATACAATAAAAAAAATCCTTACAACACATCCTTGGTTAAAAAAAACTTAGCTAAGAAAGAAGTTCTGCTCATGTTTGCTTGTTTGTTTTATTTTAAATAAGATGCTCAAATTTTTTCAAGTGTGCCCTGGCAATTTGTGTGCGTAGACATGGCTGTGTATTTGCTTGCTCCTGACAGAACTTGAGTAACTAAAAAGCTGGTATCAAAATCACTTTCATGAAAGTACAAATGAATTGGTTCAGTGAGAGTCTATAAATTTCACAGGGTGGTGTTATATCAATGTAACTTCACAGAGCATGACATTTTTTTTGAAGATGAATACTGGCTTTGATATCTTAAATATGCTCATCCTAAGACAGTTCTAGTAATACTCTAGAAATCATGAATGGATCTCACTGTTGTTACCTGTGCCTTGAAAATAATGTGATGTAAAGCATTCCAGTAAGGAGCTTAAGCAGTGGTATTCATCTGGTGGCTGAATAGTAAATACTTGGATAGCATAGATAACTAATTGTCTGCATACCCACCGCTGTGTCTCAGCGGGATTTCTGTAATGCATCTGCCAACTAGGATTTCTTCATGCAGGATTAGGTGGGTTTTCCTGTTGCTGTGAGGGAAAACGTGGAAGAAGGAAAAATAGAACAAAGTCAGATTTTGCTTTTGTTGGTAAGTGTGAGCTTTTCATTCTGCTGCTGAATCTGATAGAAACTTCTGTTGTAATGCAGAAGAAAAGTAAACGACAGCCCTAGCTCAAAATACTTGATTCCTGTTCTAGCTCAGTTTCACCTTAGGTGCTTAACTTTACTGCACTGTATCAAATGCCTCAAAAGGGTGCGTGCTTACTTTACATTTAAAAAAAGAATTCCTCTACTATCTTTGTAGCTTTATATTGTTCTTGCAAACATAGTGCAGATGTGCTTGAAGACTTCTTATGCCTATGTATGTATGGTGATGAAGTAGGGTAACTAATTACTTACACGATAGTGCTTACGGCTCTAGTAGTCTATCCAATACATATCAGCTGGTAAATAAAAATTATTTTAAGAACTTGGAGATCATCATAGGTAGATTCTGTGAAGCAGAAAATCTGGTTTCATCCTAGGAGGGAAAAGAATTGCAGTGAGTGAAAACAGAAGAATATTTGGATTATCTTAATGTACCAGATGCTTGACTATGAGCCTATTTGGGCTGTGAAGGCCCACTGTTTTTTGTTATGTCATTGTAAGTATCTTTCCTGGAGCTATGATGATCTCTTACAGATGTCACAAGCTGCAGCTGTACTATGACTAAATAAAATGTTCCTTCTCTCTACTGCAGAGCATCTACATGTTGAACAGTGTAGGCACTTCAAAAACAAAACAAAAGCTACAGTTGTGCACCTGTCATATCAGTATGATTTGAATGCTGTTGGGTGCTCTGCATTTACAAATCAAACTTCCAGGAATGCTTAACTTGAAACCAGGATTTCTTAAATTCAAATGCCGAACTGGGATTTAAAAGGTTAACTTCAACATCTAAAGAAATGAGCTGCTATTTGATCGTGCTGCAGATGCTTATTTCCGAGAAAACGTGCCAGCCGGCAGTGACTAGCACAGTTAGAAGCGCTGTGAACTGACATTTCTATGTGTTTAGCGCTCCCTTGTGGACATAAATGTTATTGTTAGTCATTTTCCAATGCTGTTTTCTTGGTAAGATAGCTGCAGCTGGGGTAGTAACAAAAAGCTGTGCTAAACATTGCTGTGAACTCCAGCACTGCATTTCTTCCTCCTCAGCCCCACTTTTTTTTTTCCCTCCCCTCTTTTAAAAATAAAAACTTTAAACTTCATATAATTGAGAAACACAGCTCTATTAGTAAAGATGGAACTAGAAGATATCTTAGGACATGAGAGAGAATTCTCTTAAGAGGATTTGCAGTAATCTGATTATCTGTTTCTTAAATCTGAATCTGTTTAAACTTTCACCCATCGTTAGTGTCTGGCTCGACTATTTATCCTGCAAAAGCCTGATATCAGACCAGATCCCTTGCCTCATTGCAGTAGACGTGAAGCATGTTTTACAGTTCTGAGATCAGATTCATTCATTTCAGTGCAAGATGAAGTCTTCCACTTCAGCTTGTGGGAAGGTTCCTTTGAACTTTTTCTTACCTAAACTATCTTAAAGAGTGAAGGGGTATAATCTTAAATACTTGCTCAGTATATTAGATGTAGTGATCAAATGCTTGGAACTGGTTTTTGCTACTGGCTGACTTCCCAGGCATAGCGCTCCATACTCATCTTTATTTTCTTTAATGCTTTGAACTCAGCTAGGAGTCTTCTACAGATGCACAACACTAAAATGATCTAAGAGTAAACATTGCTTGTGTTCTAGACCAGGCACTAAGACTAGTGTGACTTAAGTTCAGTTTCTGGAGGAGGGGGAAAAAAAAAAAAAGAAGAATCTTGAAGAAAATTACTTCTGTTGACCACTATTCCAAGTGACTGTCAGTGCTTAAGAGGACATAAAAATATCTCTGTGTTCCACTGAAGTAATTTTGGTTGTACATTAAGCTTTTTCTGTTCCTTTATGATGCTTCCCAGTGCAAGGAAAAAGTGCCAAGATGCTGAGAATGAAAATGAAACAATTCTGGACTGTAGGTATCTTAAGCAATTGGAAGGCCATGGGGTGTCCCTGTGTGGAGTAGTCTGCTCTGTATACACAGCACTGGATGCAGAACGCAGAGGTTTCTCCTCCTTCTGGGAGGAAAGACTAGGTTGTACCTGCATAGTAGGCTGAGCCATCTTTACTTGTTCTTTTGGAACCCTTTCAGACCAAGGGCTCAGCATGGAAGGCAACGGTAGCTAGAAGGCATAACAGAAATTAAAAAGAGAAAACTTAAGAAAAGAACTGAAAAGGGGAACTGCTATAAAGACAGTTCTAATTCACCACTGTATCTGAGCTGGTGTTATTTCAAGCATGTGAGTTGCACTAGAAGTGAATATACGTCTGCATATTTTAAAACTCTGTGTTAGAGGACAGCAGGAGTGCTGAGAATATGAAGGGGAGTTTTACCTCCTTGTATACTTGTAACTGCGCCCGTGAATTTTATGTGCATGGAACTTAGGCAGAATTTTGAAACTTAACACCTCTTCTGCCTTGGATAATATGTCAGGGCTTCTTTATTTCTGTAAAAGCTGGTTTTACATTCTGATTTTTCATAGTTCGTGGCCATTCAGAATGGTGCTTATGTGTAGCATAGGCTGCCTTGTGCTCCTGTCTGTCTTCTCTTGCTTCTGTTGCTTTCTAAATAGCTTGATGCCGAGTAACATAATTAACATTAAGAAGGCTCCCAAATTACCAATACAGCCAAAAGATATTCTTGTCAAACACACACTTACAGTACTTGAAATTACTTTCAGGTGCAAAGCCTAACATCCTGGGGGATGCTTGTTTCTTTGTGTCAGGAATCACTTGCATTGAGAAATTCTTGCTCTGTGGATGTTTTGTTATGTCCATTTTTATTTGTTGTTCTGACTTAAGATAGCACGTGTCAGGTATGATAAAGATGAGGTCTTGTTTTATTGAGGTCAGGGTTGCAGCCAGGAGCCCGAGAGCAAAAGAGGAAATAATGTTCTGATGGCTGCAGTTCTTGCTGTTTCCATGTGACTTTGAGGCTTTGAGAGACTTAGGCAGGACATTCCTTTTGACTGCAATGTGGTTTTCATTCTCATCAACCAGCAGCTTTTCTGGCATTATTTTTTCCTAAGTTGAATTCCTAGCTTTGAATGTTAATTGGAGCTATGCCTCCACCCTGGGGAAAAACTGTGCCAGGAAAGCTGTTGCCTACTGAGTAGCTGAAGATGGTAAAACAGGAGTGCTGTGGTTTGTGCATGCTAAGGAGCCAATGTATGGCCTTTTTCTTTTTTCCTTCCAGTTTTGGGGTCCAGTTCTGCAAATACTATACAGCATAACACTTCTTTAACAAATTATATTATTTTAGGCCTCTTGTGCTGTAGTTTCTACTGATAGTTGCCAGCTGGGCCTCCTTTTCCTGTGAATTATTCACAATTAGCAAGAGTTGGCTCTTAAACTGTAAAATGTTGAGAACATTATGATGCTTCCTCGTAGGTCAGCTATTTTTTGTTAAGCAGATGACAACTCAGTGTTGTAGTTTGCTGTATGCCATGAGATACTGGTGTTGTGATTTGTAAAACCTTGCAATCTATGTTCACTGTATATTAAAAAAAAAATTGCACTAGCTGTACTTAAAAAAAGAAAAGCAATAATGTAAGCATCTTATAGCTTATATCATAAGAGGTGCTATCTGTCATGATCACTTGCACTTTT
Organism: Gallus gallus; assembly: GCF_016699485.2. Taxonomy (NCBI): domain Eukaryota; kingdom Metazoa; phylum Chordata; class Aves; order Galliformes; family Phasianidae; genus Gallus; species Gallus gallus. The sequence goes on along the minus strand of NC_052535.1, from coordinate 37,549,705 downwards.
GACCATGAATTTGGTAAAAATGTTAAAGAAATCTGTCCTAATGTCAAAGAAATTTGTCCTGTGTGGTTTGCTCACTTGGCACATAGAAGTTGAAACTTTTTATGGTCAATGTATGCACTAAACAAATGCAATTCTTTGGACTACTTACATGACCACATTCATCTTTCAAAAAAAAAATCAGAAACTATGTCCATCAATGGTGCTAATAATCTCAAAAAATATCAAGAGCTGGTATTCTCTTATTGCCCATGAGCACTAAGCAGAGCTGTTTTGACACCTTTTTCAATAAAGCAATTTCTCTATATTTTAAGCTTGTTCTAAATGCTTTTTATAAAAATACGACCCTTTTCTATTTATTTTGTATAAAACCTACAAAATATTATTGTAAATATTTTAAATGCGGGAAGAAGGTAGGAGTGCCTAGGGTAGAGGTCAGTCTGAGATTGAGTTTTCATAAGTGCTTAGGACAGCTAACCTTTTGAAACTCAATGTAAGATGTAAAGGATGCCTTAGATAGGATTAAGGCGTAGACTCAGTGTTTTTAAAAAACATTCTCTGGCTTCATCAGCATTGCTGAAACCTTGACAGAAAATTGTATGAGGAGATGCTGATTACTCTCTATTGTAGATGTGTCTTCTGCTGAAAGTTTTGAAAGATAAGTTTGTGAAGGAAGATGACCGTGTAGCCCTATCTAAAGAGCAGAAGAGAAATTTGAAAGTGGGATTTGGATGTGGTTATCAAGGCAATTTGTAGTCTATTATGAGTCAATGTGAAAGCCTTAATTAAGATTGTTGAGATTATGGAAGATAAGTTCTTATTGGTTTTCGGCTTCATATGCAAAGTTTTCTTCAGATGAGAAATTCCTTGTGCCTTCTGTAGCAGTTTTTTTCCCCCTTCTTTAGCTATGGTTTTATGTTGCATATAGTAAAGGGCAATGCACTTCCTAATCATTCTAAATTGAGTCTTCAGGCAGCATTATCTACATCTTCTCTCCAAGAGAAATGAAAGCCTATAGTTGTTGTAAAAGGCTCTCTTCTGACTGACAGTTGTGAAAGTGCTGATGCCTTTAGGATGAGGCTATAGTATGGTTCCCAACTATGACATAAGTATGATCCAATAGTGAGAAAGTATGACATCTTCCACTTGTGCATGCTTGGAAGTGCAGATGGGGTGTCGTGTATAGGTGTGTGAGTGAGCAGTCTCTGTGGACAAATGTGCCACCTGAGATGCTCCTCCTCTGTTCGAAGGTTGCACCTTTTGTATACTGAAAGCTCATCCAGACCATTTATTTTTGTTACTTCAAGAAATGAACAGGCTTCTCAAAGACTTGTTTTACAGAACTACTCTTGTCTATGCAAAGACTATTCCAGGACTAGTTTGTTTCTACTTTCAATTAAATTACTCTAATCATCCAGTGAAGATGGATAATCTAGTGACAATAGTCTGTATCGTGTCTCACTACTCTCAGAGCTTGCTTTAATAGCAAGAAATTTGGAAGAGCCAAAGGGAGAGAATTAAGTCATCTGTAACAGCTTTAAGCCACGGTGAAATATAACTTTATTTTAATTACTAATCGCCTCAGACAAAACTATCTTTTTCATTTATTTAAAAAGTGCAATATAAGTAGAAACATTAGCAGAAATAAATGACTGCATGTATAAATGCCCTGCAAAAATGAAGCTTTTGTGAGCACACGGCAAGTACTGGCTAGTGGGTGACCAAGTGCGGATTTTCCCTGTTAGCATCTGCTGTGGGTTATGGAACTACGACGGTCAGTGTGCTAATGCTACTCAGAGAACTTCTGAGCATTTTCAATATACTTTTAACAAAGTGTGGCTTTTTTTTTCTTTTTTTTTGCAAACGAAGTGCCTGTGGAAATAAAGATCTAAAAGCTGCCTACAAACTGAGATACGCAGAAACGCAGCCCGTTGCTGAGGAAAATGAATGTTAACTACATACAATAACCAGTCAACGGTCTAAGTGTTGTGATAGGATTCAAAGGTTGGCAAAACTTGAGAGAAATATTATGCTTTGGGAAGTTTACTCTCTTTAAATTTCCAGTTCTTTTGCTTGGGCATTAATACTGTGATTTGGTTATCTTTAAAGAAATGTGAATTAATTTGAACTAACCTTGTTTGTTAAGTACTTCTTTAATGAAGGTTTTTCTCTTGGGGGCTGGGGGCAGCTGGGAAGGAGGGAAGAGGGTTATTTGCTTGTTTCATGGAGTTTTTTTGCCTGTTAAAAGAAAGAACTTTGATTATTCAGTCTAGGGTGAAACGAACTGAGGAATGGACTTTCCAAAAGAGCTTAAGTAAATGGAAGATGGCTTTTATTACCTTGTAGTGGGACTGGGGAGGAATCATTGCCAAGGAAAGCAGAATTACTTTCTCCAGTCACTTGTCAAACAGGCTTAGAAGGAGGTGAGGCTAGATTACTTCTATGTGGGGAAAAAAAAATAAAATTGTATAGAAAACTGTAATATTTTTAGATGTGCTAAATAGCTTAACTATGTATTAACAGACTGCAGAACATAAAACTTCCCTTGAGACTCAGATTTTCTTTTGTTCAGCTAAATTTTCATATTATCTCATGCTGTTTTTTCTAATAGGTGCCTCTTTTGTGAACATTGTAATTGAACCACTGCATTTCTGCCAAATATGGGCAAAATAAACCTGCATTCTGTTCTGCTTTAAGGTGATTTAAATGGGATCTTAATTTCTGCTTTGTTTCAGCAGTAGTAAAAGATCCACCTGCTGTTTATGTTAGATTAAAGAGATTGCATACAGTTGCCTTAATTGCTTGGAGAAAAACGGACCTTGACCAGTGGAAGCTTTACGTGTGTCTGAAATCCCTGTAACTTCTGTACACTTACTTGCAATAAAACCTTTTCACTGTAGCCTAGCCATTATTTTCTGAGCTGCTTGTCCTCCTCTTTCCTTAACCGTTTAACTGCTTAAAAACAAAAACAAGAATTTAGTAGTAAGCACCCATTCCTTTAAGTGTGTGTGTGTGTGTGTGGTGTTGGTGAGAGTCACTTGAAAACCTTGACAGAGAGCCTATAGGCAAGGGCCTGTCACCAGCGCTCAGTGCCCAGTGCTGCAGTACCTGCTTCGCGGAGCGCGCAGTAGCCTCGTGTAGCACCGAAGGGTTACATTTGAGGCTGCTGGTGCTGAGCATTTGAGGCTGCCCTGAGCGGAGAACCGAAATCACGTTCGTTCCAAAGGGCTGCAGGCATTCACCGAGAACAGCTCTGAGCTGCCATCGGCTCTTCCTCCGCGATTGCGGCTGTCGCTGCCCACACCCGGCCGCGCACGGGGCCCGGGCCGCTGAGGGGGTGGGCGGGAGGGTCAGCCCGCCTCAGGCCTCGCCTCCCGCCCGCCTCCCGCGGCCCGCCCGCCCCCGCCATCTTAATCCGCTACGCGCCGAGGGGGGGCGGGTAGGAGCGAGCGCAGCCACCTGAGAGGATGGCGGCGGGCACGACGGGCGGCGAGTGGCTTCTGCGAGCCCCCACCGCCACCGAGCTGCTGTTGGTGGCCGTGTGCTGGCTGGGCTGCTACTGGCTGCTGCGGCCGCGGGCGCCGCCGGGGCTGCCGCCGGGCCCCGCGCCCTGGCCGCTGGTGGGCAACTTCGCTTTCGCCCTGCTGCCGCTGCCGCTGCTGCGGAGGTGGGTGCTGGAGGTGTGGGGACGCGGTCGCGGCTCCCCCGTCTTCTCCCCCCACGTCTTCCTCACCGGCCTCACCAAGATGTACGGCAGCATCTTCCGGCTCTTTGTAGGCAGCCGGCCCTTCATCGTCCTCAACACCTTCGGGGCGGTGCGAGAGGCGCTGGTGCAGAAGGCGGAGGTGTTCAGCGACCGCCCCTCCGTCCCCATCGTCCTCATGATCACCCACAAGAAGGGTAAGGGCCCGGGTGGGGCTGGGGGGCTCTGCGCATAGCGGCTGCGGGCGGAGCGCGCTGAGGCAGCGCGGGGAGAGCCGTCCCGAGGTCCGTTGGCAGCCCCGCTAAGCGCGGCCTGGGAGAGGAAAGGGCAAGAGTGGCATTCGCGGTGATGCAGACAAACACAAACGCGTGGCAGCGGTGTGAGGGATGCAGCTCCCCTCGTACGGCACTGCGGTAGGGTCGTGCCGCCTGGCAAGTGGTTCCATCTGGAAGGTCGTTGCAGCTGTGCTTGGGAATAAGGAGGTACGTGAAGTGAGGTTGGTCTGTAAAACGGTCTGAATTGCACAGAATCACAGAATGGCAGGGGTTGGAAGGGACCTCAGGAGATCACTGTGTCCAACCCCCTGCTAAAACAGACTCCCTGCAATAGGTCACACAGGTAGGCAGGCATCCAGATGGGTCTTGAATATCTCTGTAGAAGGAGACTCCACAGCCTCTCTGGGCAGCGTGTTCCAGTGCTCCGTCACCCTTATCATAAAGTTCTTCCGAATTGTTATGTATCGCTGGACGTTAACTGTCACGAGGAGGTGAATTCCCCCCTGGTGTTGTAAAGTGAACTACAGGTACAGCGTACAGTGCTCAGAAAGCAGTAGGGAAATGTGTTATGGACTGCAGGGGCTGCCTGGCCCAGCACAAGGAGCTTCTCTGAAGGCCGCTGGGAGTTGCAGGTGCTTTCACTGGGCTGAACATTGGCACAGAATGGAGTACTCGACTTGCACTGTACTGGGATTGCATTACTGGCAAGGCAACAGTTGCAGGTCCAGTGGGCTACAACTGACATTAAGGATCATCAAGTTCCAACCCCCTGCTGCAGTCAGGGTTGCTCCACACCAGATCAGGCTGCCCAGAGCCCCATCCAACCTGGCCTTGAAAACCTCCAGAGACGGGGCAGCTGCAGCTTCTCTGGGCCTTCTCCAGACTGAACAAGCTCAACTCCTTCAGCCTTTCTTTGTAAGAACATCTTCATGACTCATCTTCCAATAGCTCTACGTCTTTCTTGTGCTGGGGACCCCAGAGCTGGAAGCAGTACTCCAGATGGGGCCTCATGAGAGAAGAGAAGAGAAATGCAGTCACCTCCCTCACCCTGCTGGTCATGCTGCTTTTGATGCAGCTCAGGATACAGTTAGCTTTCTGGGCTGCAAGTACACAGTTCATGTTGAGTTTCTCATCAACCAGCACCTCCGGGTCCATATCTGCAAGGCTACCCTCAATCCATTTTCTGCCCAGCCTGTATCTGTGCTTAGAAATCAGCAGGTGTCCATTTCAGATTCCTAGCTCTTCAGTGTGTAAACAAAATATTTTATTTCCAGGCTTTGTCTGTTCCTATTCTGAACAGTGCTTTAGTTCCTCCTTACCACATTCCAGTCTCACATAAAAATTACTTGAAAGGGGGTACGTGACAAAGGAGGAAATGCATTTAAAAAAAAAATCATTTTGGAAGAAAATAGTAAGGCAAGAAAAAAATCTAAGATAAGTGATTTATTTAAAACTTTACTGTTACTCTGTATGAGTATAATGTGAAAGAGAGAAGTGCTTATCGCGGCTGTGTTGCATGAGATGTAAATAAATTATTGTGTTTGGAGGAGAGCAAGCAGAAGCATCCCAAATGGCAAATAACTGCATTTCAACAACTGCGTAGCAAAAAAGGAAAGGACTTCTTAGCTGAGTAGGAACTCAGTGGAGAACGTAAGTTCAACATAGTTCTTAACCAAAGGTGGCTGTACACACATATGCAGAAGGAAAAACATTGGAATGTAGAGAAAAAGTCAGTTTTTTGATTTATTTTTATTTTAGTAAAGCATTTTTGTATCCTCCAGCTCTGGCGGGTAGCAAAGACCTGTGCGCCAGAGTGGATGGAGACTGAGTGTTTCCTTGCAGTGCTGCCCTGTGCGCTTCTAGACATGGGCATGGGGCAAGGCAGAAGTTGAATGTTCTCTGTCATGAATCCTGTTTGTCTGTGCTGCCAGCATTACAGCAACACTAAACCAAACAGTGAGAAATTAAGGGGGTGGGGGAATAACCTTGGGCAGAACTTGCCGTATTTGAACTTTTCATGTAAAAAGGGAGGTTTTGTTTGCTTGTCTGTGTGTCTGTTGCTTCGTTGGTTGTATTGGAAGGGCTTTAATTCTCAGCTAATAGAAATCTGCTCTCTTTAATCAGTACGAGGTCCTGATAATTCTGGGTTCTTGTTGCTTCACAATTTGTTTTTTCATTTTCTTCAAATTCATTTCTATGCTACTTTCACCTGTGCTGAGTGCTTTGAATTTTCAGTTTGTGCAGGGATTATCTGCAAAAACAGTTGACTGCTCTTCCATTATTGTTGCCTGCCAGTGATACGGTTGGCAGTTTAGTTATCTGTTACTCTAATTGTACTCTGTTCTTTCTCTGTAATCTGTTTCTCTCCTTTGTTACACTTTTCCAATTTGCAAATCAGTTCTTGCAGTTCTGCAATAGTGAGAGGCTTCAGGGCTTCAGAAGAAGTGCTGTGCAGCCTCTTTGCATGACTGCTGGAAAGGCTCTGGTAATGCAGGGAGAGGTTTGTTGCCTTGATTAGGAGAGACTTCGTTACACCTGAGGTAATCAGTCAGTTTTCTTCTGTGAGGTTATCTGGATTCTGAAACCAATTTTCCTAGTGACAGAAAGAGGAGATTGTGTATGTGTAGTTCATTTTGAGGACACTTGTTGTGGGATAAAAGTAATGATAAAGCATTGCTTTGTTACAAGATATCCACATTGTATTAGTTATTGGCCAAATGCAGCCCCTCAATAAGCCTCTTATTTCACCCATCCTTGTGTCTCCTTGATGGCAGCAGCACTAAATAGGAAATGTTGCTTTAAAAGAAGAGGATCTGAGAAGTTTTGGTTCTGTTTTAAAAGTGCTAGAGAATGGATAATGGTTTTGTACAGAGAAGGTGAAGTTCAGCTGATGGTCGGCTTGTACTGACTCATCATAACGCTCTGCTTGTTTTGTTTAGGACTTTCAAAACTAGGTCATGTGTTTGAATTTTTATTATTTTTCAGTCTAATTATGTGAATAGAATAGATAATGTAATCAGAAAATCTGGCTGTAAAGATTACCAGCTTTATGTTACATTGAACTATTTATACCTCTGGGACTGCAGACACTTCAGAGAACATCCATCTCCTGTATCTGCAGATGTCTGTCTGTAGATTTCTTACTTGTTTATTGGGGCTATGTATGTGAAATCTTAAGAGAAATGGAGGTGATGTTGAATATAGAAAAATGGTGCATCTTTCTGTTGCCAATTTTTTTTGTGACCTCTTCCATTTAAACTTAGCATTGAGATTTGCATCTGGTAGAAGAATTGATGTTGCTTTTATAAAGTAACTTTTTATTTCCAGTCAGAATTGATGATGTCACTATATTAGGAGAATGAAGGCAGCACTGGCCCTTGTTTTGATGACTTTAAACACTCTCAGGTTAACTGTGGAGTGTTAGAAAGAGTTTATTTTGGTTGTGCAGCAGAGGTGTTTCTATTTGTAAGTGAGCAATATTTATATGAAGCTGAGGAACTGAACTGTATTTCATAACGATATTATCTTGCAGAACGTGTGCCTAGAGGCACTGAAATGTAGAGATGCAAGTCAGGTTGTTGCCATGTGGCTCTTAATCTGTCTTCACTTTCCGTGTTTGTTTGCAGCACGTGTATCCTCTGTAGGTAAAAACAATACTTAGAGTAGGACTGTGTACACACACAAGCAGTGAGAAATCAGTAGAACAGAAGAAGAAAGAATTGCTGTTTTAATATCACATATTCTGTCTTGCTCAAAGAATTTGCATCTTTGCATCTCAGGACACTGAAATTCTTCCTCCTCTAGCTCCAAACCTGGGACAGCTGCTGTGTATCTTTCCCCCCCGTTTTGGCTTATGGTTTGCAGGCCTGTGTAACGGTTTCCCCTCTTTCCACTTGAAAAAAGAACAGCTTTGTTTCAGTCTGTTCTTTTCCTTTCCAGGTGTTATTTTTGCACCTTATGGCCCTGTGTGGAAGCAGCAGAGAAAATTCTCTCTCGCAACACTGCGGCATTTTGGAGTAGGAAGACACAGCTTAGAGCCCAAAATCATCGAGGAGCTGAAGTTCATAAAGAAAGAAATGCTGAAGCATGGAAAGGATTCATTTAGTCCCTTTCCAATTATTCGCAATGCGGTGTCTAATGTTATCTGCTCCATGGCCTTTGGCAGGCGTTTCAACTATGAAGATGTTGAGTTCAAGACGATGCTGAAGAACATGGCCCGTGCACTGGAGCTGAGCGTGAACAGCTCCATGATCCTGGTCAACATCTGCCCGTGGCTGTACTACCTTCCTTTCGGGCCTTTCAGGGAGCTTAGAAAAACAGAGTTAGATATTACGGCTTTTCTAAAGAAAATAATTGCACAGCACAGGGATACACTGGATGCAGCAAATCCCAGGGACTTCATTGATATGTACTTCCTCCATGCAGAAGAAGAGAAGAACAACAAGGAGAGCAGTTTTAATGAAGACTACCTATTTTTTATCATTGGAGATCTATTCATTGCAGGCACAGACACTACTTCCAACACGATATTGTGGTGCCTGCTCTACATGTCTCTCTACCCAGAAGTACAAGGTAAGACTATTCTTGGTGTTTTGTAAACTCCACTTGGATTTTCAGAATTGAAAGCAAACGGAAACACTATTAAAGTCATTAGGAGTGCTGCTACGTATCTATGTGCAACTTGAAAAGCAGGTATGTAATAAAACATCTTTTTCTATCCTACCCTACTATGATGATCTTTACGGTAGTGCTGTATATTAACTATCTCAGCTGTCTTTTATGCTGTGTCTGTGCATTTCTTCTGTTTTGGGACTGCTTTATCTTTTGCAAGTAACTCAAGGGAACTTCGGCATAGTGGTTTGGTGGTTGATTTTGGTTTCTTTCTTTCTTTCTTTTTGGCAATTGTTTTGTTCCAGGCTTACAGTGGCAGTGCAGTGATATGCAGTGGTAAGGAGGCTCCTGAACCTATCAGGGGACTCTGGAGAAGTGAAGCATTATCCATTATAAGTTTGATAAGATAAGTTTTCATTGCCAAAGAGTTACAGTTCATTTTGATTAAATATTTTTTTATACATGGTCTTGCTACAGTACATGTCATTGCAAAGGCAACATTTTTTTGTCCTATTTATCACATATAATTTGTTGAATTTAAACAAAACAAAGCAACTGATTTATTAACTTACTAGCAGCATCTGATGAAGTGAGAGTGCAAGAGAGCGCAGCAAATGCTTTCCACTAAAATGACTGTTAGATATACGCAGACTAAAACCTCAGCAGGATGGACAGAGTCCACTTGGGTAATTCTGCTTCAGTTTTTAATAGTGAACCACTTCCCCTTTGCCCAAGCTTCTTGCTAACCTGGAACAGAGTAAAACTCAAGTTATCGAAGAGCATTATAAACCAGGAATACTTTTATAAAGTACCTGAAATTTTGAAGTTGTCATGTACTGCAGCTGCTTTACAAATTAGCCAATGGATACTTGTTTATGATACCTATCTCTCTGCAGTAATCTCTTTAAATAGGTCAAGATCATAGTTTATTGTACAAAGTCAACACAAGCTGTTGGGCAAAGATTGCAAAATAGGGTATCAGTTCAGTATAGACAAGACAGAGTTCACAGAGGACGAATTGCATGGGCTCCTATTTTTTAATAGTTGTGTGTTATCACTGCTTGACTTGGTAGGTAGTTACAAGAATTAGATATGTTGTAAATTACACAAGTGAGAGCTGGACGGGTTTTGTGTGTTGTGTTTGTTTGTTTGAATCCCCCTTCCCTCTTGTCTGCTAATGAACGTGTGATAATTATTTTTGTCTTTTCTTCAGTTTTCTATCACTTCTACTACCTTTCTACAATTGCCTTTCTCCTTATGCCATGGCTGTTGTTAAACAATGTTTAATTAAGCTCAGTACCCTAGAGCATATACATCACTTAGCTATGTAATATAATTGTCTTCTAATATTGCATTCCTTATGTGTCCTGTGTGCTTGGGAATTAATGTATACACCTTATTTCTCTCTCTGCTCTCTCCCCCCGGTAATTTTTCCCCTGTCCCCTAAGAGTCTCCTTATTTTTTCTTTCTTTCTTTCTTTCTTTTTAAATTCTCATTTAAATTACTTTGAATATGCATACCTGAATGCAGGGCTATGATGTGCCAGTAAAAAAATAAATAATAATGAAACAAGTAGCAAAACCCACAGACCAGGTACCCATGGGCCACACTATTAACAGATCCATTACTGTTAAGCTATTTCTTGTTGTGCTCTTTATATGAGAATTTGTTTTCCTAGCAATCCCAATAGGTGGCAGCAAGTGCTCACTCATCACTACCCATATGATATTTCTGAATGCTCCTCTGTCACTGAAAACAGGGAATCAGTGAAAATCTTGGATCAGTGCTTGGGAATCTTGGAAAAAGCAAGGGAGTCAAGCACAAAATGTTCAGGGTATTAAGGGTAAAAAAATGAAAATGGACTTTTTTTTTAATTAAAAGTTGATTTTGATATTTTCTCCTCTCTCAGGATTTTCTATTGCTCTGTAGCTGGATTCTGAGTTACCTGGAATTTTAAAAGCAGCATCGTCCAGTCCAAGGGCAAAACAAATCTTGTGTCTCTGAAACTTCTCTTAATCAACTTTCTTTTATGCTGAGCCTTTAAGTGAGACAACAGGAGGAGCAAGTATTTTGAAACCTTCTGCTTTTCATGAGTGTGGAGATGAGCTCAGTCACTTCCGTTTTTCCTGTGGGGAAGGCATGTCTGATGCCTTCCTGGGTAAATGAGAAATAGCTGAGTTTAGATTCTGTGAGTAGAAAGTGGGAAACAGCAAAACAAGACTTACATGGCTTTAATGCCTACAGTAATAGCACCAGAATTCCTGCTCTGGAATGAAGTACCCAGAGCAACCTCATTTAAAGCTTTCCCCTTCCCTTCCCTTCCCTTCCCTTCCCTTCCCTTCCCTTCCCTTCCCTTCCCTTCCCTTCCCCTTTCTCTTTAAGGCAGGCCAGACTCTTAATGTTTTGACTATTCAAGCTACTGTATAGTTAAACTGTTAACTAAGGCTACAACTACATTTGGAACTGAAACAGAACTTTTCCTGTACTTTGCCAACATAGTAGCGCGCTGTCAGTGATTGTCCTCTCTTTAGCTTTACTCTGGACCCTTGTCAAGATTGTACTTGATTGGTTTCTTCGCTACTGAGACTGTTCTGTTGGCTTCTGCTGCCACAGTTATTTTGGCTAGAAGATCATGTATTGTAATTTTTGACACATTTATGTAAACACTGAAGCACAGATAAGTGAAACTGAGATTATGCCTTCTCATACATTGTACTTTTTTTTTTTTTCATCACTGTCTTTGAATAGAGAAAGTTCATGCAGAAATTGAAGCAGTTCTAGGACGTGACAAAGTTCCCTCTCTTGCCCACAAGGCTCAAATGCCCTTCACAGAGGCAACCATTATGGAAGTGCAGAGGATGACTGCAGTTGTTCCCCTTTCTATCCCACGAATGGCTTCAGAAACTGCTGGTAAGCATTTGTGGAGACTTAATACAGTGTTTCTTTTGTGGATGAAGATCTGATGGGACATCTGGTGAGAATTTACGGAGACCTCATTTGTCTATTAAAACCTGTAGCTCAAGTTTGTAAAATGCCATTTATATAGAGAGTGGTTGAGCCTGAGATATTCGTTAAGGTAAGCAGTATGTCTGACCTGATGTCCAGAATGTCTCTCAAATTTAGAGAGATGTCTTTTCTAGGGATCAGTTTATGTTGGCTGATGTGATTCGTGGTAGTTGGAAGCTGAGTCTACCTTTGTACCTGGAGTTGGTTTTGGCCACCTTACACAGAGGTCTGAAAAACTTACAAGTAACTGATTTGCTAAAACTTAAAAGGCGTATACAATACAAATAATAATAAATATGTTTTCTAAACTCCTTTTGTTGGCTGTAGGTTTTCACAAACATAGCTGAGAATTGGTTTAAGTCAGTGAGAGGCAGCAGTACTTGGCTTTCAAATCCAATTCTGAATTTATTTGATTTTTTTAATGTTTTGGCTTGCAGGACAATAAGATGCAACAATCTTAAATGAGACTAGTTGTCTGAAAACCCTCTAGTGATTACAGTTCAAAACACGTCTCTTCCTTACCTCCATCATCTCTGCACAGAAGTTCTGTAACAGCAGAGAACTGGGAGGAAACCAGGTCACAACATTTCCATTCAGCAGAGTGCATTTCTAATGACTGCTGCTGTGGCATTGGCATGCTGAAGGAGGCTTTGGAGAAGAGTAACATGGCTGAGGCTTCTCAGCTGCCTTTTCCCTGCAGGGAGCTGTTGCCATAACTTGGTTTCTTTCCAGCTGCTCTGGCCTGTGTGATGGTGACCCAGCCAGGCTAGCAGAAGTTACCTTCACTTCGAGTGCCCGTTACATTTGTAACCCACAGCTATAGGTCCATATTGGTGGTGGTTGTTGTTGTTTTTTAAATAAGTCTCCTGTGTTTGCTTCTAGCAGCTTATCAGATCCTCTGTCTTTGTGCTTTTTCTTTTTTAAAGTACTGCAGGGATATACTATTCCAAAGGGCAGTGTGATTGTGCCCAACTTGTGGTCGGTACACAGAGATCCTAATATTTGGGAGAACCCAGATGACTTCCAACCAACAAGATTTCTGGATGAAAATGGCCAGATAATTAAGAAAGAGGCATTCATTCCTTTTGGAATGGGTAAGATACCCACACACTGTTTTAGCAAGTGTAGGGCCTCAGAGGCGTGACGTTTAAAAGGACTCACAGGACTTGTTTTATTATTGCATTTTGGTGGCTTGCAAAATGGGTTGGGTTCTTAAAAGCTGCGGTTGCCGAGCAGAAATGAGAAACAATGAATCCTGCTTTGATAATACTTTTCCTATGGATGTAAGTACTGTTAATATCAAGCAGTAAAGCTTAGCAAAACTCAGACTCAAATATCAGAGACCGAAGCTTTGGAAGTCCATAACTTACTCATAGCTAGAGCAATTCTGCATTTGGAATACACTGGCATAGGAATTGCATGTGTGTTAACAAATGGATCAACAGTATAAAAAAACACTAATATGTCTCTTTCTAATTATTCTTTAGGTAAACGTGTGTGCATGGGAGAGCAGTTGGCAAAAATGGAGCTGTTCTTAATTTTTACAAGTCTAATGCAAAGCTTTACCTTTTTGTACCCTGAAAATGCTACAAAACCATCTATGGAGGGAAGGTTTGGTCTAACTTTAGCTCCCTGTCCATTCAAAATAATAGCTTTGGAGAGATGATACAACATCACAGATAGATGAAAAAGAAAGAAATGCTGCACTTTTAAAACCCAGCTTTATTTTCTTTCCAGTTTATTTTGTCACTTTCTTTCCAGAAAAACAGTAACTGCATAGGCTTTCATACCAATGAGGAAGATCCATTTGCAATTCTGGACAGAGAACTATTTATTTATTTTTTTGTCAGCTGTTGCATTCCACAAATGAACTGACAATATAGTTTGCAATCCGATATTAAAACTTGCTGGGCTTAACTCCTCTGTCTGTTAAGCTAAATACTGTTTGCTTGTCAAGTGTTAATTATGGGAGAATGGTCCAAAAGAGGCAGTTAATCCTATAGTGAATTTTAATTGTTATTTTGGTGAAAGCAGGATGTGAACTTTTATCAAATGACTGAAGGACATCATCTTAGAGAAGAATTAATGAATAAGAGGATGTTGTTAGCATTTTCTGTGCAAAGAAACATTACAAACATAGTGGAGTTCAAATAACAATGAATACTTTATTGAAAGAACTGAATGATAGCTCTTTTAACCTTGAAGCATTCTGTCTAGTGAGTAACTTACAGGTGGAGACTGGATCAAATCAGTCTCTATTCCTGGATCCAGATGTCCTTGATTATCAGAGCTTCCTGTAAACATGCAGGTACCAACTCTAAAAAAAACCATGCCAGGTTCATTTGGAGGCCTAGTGAATCGTTGCATATACCAGGTACTTAACCTGGAGATATGAAAGGAATGCACAGCCTCTGAATACAGATGATTTATTTCTAAATATAAATGAGAGCTAATTTCTCTAACGTAAAGCAGAACTCCGGTGCCAAGTAGGTATCCAAGACTACACATCTGTGATAACACTCTTCCCTGTTTTGCCTATGTCACAAATGATAGTCTGTTCTCTGGCTGCAACCTGGACAAGACCACCAGCCTGTTCATCAGGAAGACATCTGCATGGATAATCCTGAAGCTAGGGCTTGCACTAAGGTTCTTCCTTACAGGCAGTGTGGATGGTACTGCCACAACCTTTTTGGCTTTGAAAACTGGAATCTTACATCAAACACATGTCAACATAGTACTATAGATGTAGGCCTTAAAAGTTTAAACATAGAAATTAGGAATCTAACATACCTGAGGTTTGACTGTAGAGGCTGTTTCTTTGTTATCTTCTAAATGGTATAAAAAGATCTGTAGTCCACATAACATTATTGTATCAGAACCTTACTCTTTCCTCAAGTATAATTTTAGTGCTGTTTACTACTATCAAACTGAGCATCAGGGAAGCCTGTTTTTAGGTATTTCAAAATGGGGCGCTCAGTCTCGCTGCCTTTTATTTAAAAGGTTTTCAAATGTCTGATGTTTGAGGGATGTGTAACTGTTAACTTTTACATAACTGTTCTTTACCATCCTTCAATCTCTTTATACACTTTTTGATCTAGCAGAGTTTTATATTAGATGAAATAAATACAAATGTACTCTTCTAACGAACTTTTTTCCCCTTACTGGAGGTCTACAAAATACTAGCAGTCCTCCAGATGCAAAGTTCGCAAGACTGGGAGGTGAAATAAACTGTAAAGTGAAATTGGGAATTTGTAATTGGGAATCTGTAGCAGAAATTAAACCTATATTGTAAGAGAAAATTCAGTTCTTAAGCTGTAAATTCTCTCTATTCTTGTCTCTTTCTAAATCAAATCTTTAATAGCCAAATAGTGCCTGGCAAAGAATGCAGAATATTTTGGATTTCAGTTAAGGTTTTCTGTTAGCTGTTTTAAATTACATGGTGGCTTGATTTCTGAGTGATCAGTTGGTTGCTCGTGTACCCCACCACTTCTGTGAGACCTTCCAGTTTTTATTAAGGCTAGCTTTTGACTTTATAGGTTAGCCCATACTGTGCTATTATTATTATGATTTTGTATGAAACTTTTGAAAACCCCGTAGCACAAGAAGTTGAGTTTGGTACCAATGCTAATGATCTTGCACTAAAAGCCGACTGCATTGGATTAATAAGCATTTATTTCTTTAGCTTTATATTTTCCAATGAACAATGTACAGTTGGGATTTTTGTCTGGAAATCCTTAAAATAGTATATGCTTAATTGCAGAGCTGAATTAAGTGCTGATAATGTTTATCGTTCTGTCAAAATGCCTCTTTAAGCAATATAATGATGTTGGTGTGCAACTGATGATTTATATATCTGTCCTTTTAATCTCGAGGACATATTTGAAAAGCACTTTAGTATTTTTTTTTTCCTTTACTGATTCCAAAGAAGACACAATTCACATAACCACATCGTATGTGGAATTACATGTATTTGTGTTCATCTCGCCTGCTGAGTTTAGTGTGAAATGTCATCCTTAAAAGTTGTCCTCCTACAAATAGCACTTTGGAAGTGCAGTTTCTTGGCAATACCTATAATCAAACACCCACTGTATAACAAGCTGAAAACACTGATATGATGCTGCAGACATGTCAATATCTGCCAGAATGCAAGATGATGCTGGAAATAACAATAAAGACTTGCCTTTCGTTGCTTCCAGAGGCACTGAATTTATGTAGAATGCTATGAAAGTTAACAATAGCAAGAAAGTATTAGCGGTTCAAAACTGTGTTGCCATTGGTGGTAAACTGTAAGTAAAGTGGTAGCAGATTTAATTTATACTGTAAATGCATCCATCCCCTACTATTATTATTATTATTATTATTTTCAGAAGACAAAGCATCTCAAATGCCTTACTGGAAAAAAATGTATGTTTGTATAAGCAAACAGCTATTTCTGAATGCTGAAGATGTCTTTATTTCTAAAAATGACTTCAGAATTTGCTTCAGTGTAATTTTATGTTTAATAAAGTCATTCTTAAGTAAGTGTTTGACAGCTTTGCGTAGTCATTTTAATGAATTCTATTTGTCGGCCTAAGCCTGTGATATTTCATGTTGTACGTTTTTGAGTGAGATGAAGAGTCAAGGGGCAGGGGAGGGGAAAAGTAGAATTGGGAAGAATATAATACCAGGCATGTTGCGAGCAAGTAATAGAATATGTTTCTTTATTCTCACAATGCAGCTTTAAAAGCCCTGTTACTCAGAATAAAAGGAGAAGAATGCAGATGAGGAAGATAATGGGCAGAAGCTGCTAAGAGGAGACGCAGTCTGAAGACCAAGGTGGGGAAGGAACAGATCAGTGGGCAGAGCTGAAGGGTTATTTTCTGTAGAGGGGTCAGAGAGCCTCAGATGAAGGGCAGAGACGGGGAGTGTGACGTGCAGAGCTGGGTGGGCCATAACTGAAGTGCTTGTAAGGACTAGGTGGGTGTGAGCCCAGCTATGTGGAGAGCTCAGTGCAGAGGAGCGACTCCTTGTGGAAGTGCTGGGCTTTAAGCCTGGAGTTGTGGCGCAGGTAGCTTGGCATAAGGCTTTTTTAGGGATTTTAATTGCGTGCTTGGTCATTTGTACACCCAGGGCATGGTAGCCCCGAGACTGCTTGGGTGAAGCTGTTTCTAGCAGCCCCTTGCTACATCTGCCTGATCTGCAGTTGGATGAGGCTTAGCATGAGAATTTTCAGTGCAAAGTTAGGAGAATACTTTGGCTCTTGCGTTAGGAGAAAACAGGTTGCTTGATGTTTACCCCAAAGCCGACTCAAGGAATACATGCTACTGCTGCAGTGCTGTCAGCTGCCGCTGGCTCACTTCAAGTGCTCGTTGTTCGGGTCTTAAAGGAACTAGATGGAAAACGATGGCAACCTGTATCTGATAGGGCTCAGTCAGTAGCCTTTATAAAGAAACGACTCAAGGATTGGTGTGCAAGGCCAGGTTGGATGGGGCCCCGGGCCTATTCTAGCGTAGAAGTACGAGGTGCTGCAGTGCTCCTGGCTTGGAGACGCTGAGGCAGCGGGCACAGCTTGAGGGAAGGACGCTGCCAAAGGACAGGGAGGGGAGCAGGCCTGCTGCGGGCCGGCTGCCTGCCCCTCGTTAGCGAGGAGCTCTAACAGCGCACAGCAGCACGCTCCCTGCGCTGACCCCGGCGATCTCTCAAGGGCTCCACTCAGGCCGCCGGGCACAACGACACACGTGTGTCCCGGCGCAGGCTGCTTAAGGCCCGGGCAGCCGCTCCCCGGGGCGGAGCGCTGCCCTCGCCCCGCCCGGCCCCTCAGCCGAAGGGCCCCTGGCTTCGCGCCGCGCGCCTTCGCCATTGCCATGGCCTTCGCCACCCGCCCCTTCGTGCGCGCGGCTTCCTCCGCCACCGCCGCCGCCACGGCGGCCGCCAAGAAGCTGATCGTCAAGCACGTGACGGTCATCGGCGGCGGCCTCATGGGCGCCGGCATCGCCCAGGTGAGCGTGGCGGGGCGGCGCCGCCATGGCGGCTGTGGGACGGCCGTTCCTCGGCGCGAGCGTTGCGTTGCGGAACGGGCGTCGTCGGTTCGAGTTCGGTAGCGGCGGGTCCAGCGGCCTTATGTCGCCCTCTGTGCGCTGCGTCTGCGTGCGTGTTGTGTTACTGCCGGTGACCCCGGCGCTTCTCCCGGAGCGGGAGCGGCCTCCTCGGCCTCCGGCTGTGCGGGGTCGGAGGGGCGGCGGCCGCTGCTGCAGCGCTGCCGTCGCTCAGCTCCCAAGGAGGCAGGAAGAACCGAGCTCGGTGTTTTACGTTGTTGAGATGGCTTTTAGGACAAAGCACGGGCTGCTTATAAGCCAGAAAGTATGTAATAACATTTGAAAAACCCGGAGCTGAAAAAGAAACTTCTGCTGTCTTTCCAGTGACGTTATTATTGGGTTCTTTAAATAGCTTGCAGTGCCTAAGATGAACATCAGGCCCTCTGTCATGTGCAGCATTATCAAGTGGTTAATATTTACAGAGGGCTTACTTTCCCGGTGTTTAATCGCTGGCCTTTGGCTCTCAAGTTCATCTTTAACTTGAGAGCTGTGCGACAGAGCAGTGCTGCCAGTGATGGGAGGTGCAGACGCCACCTCGTGCACAGAGGGATCCCCGTGTCCGAGCTGCCAGGGTGCTCCCCAGCAGCAACCCGGGCATCTGGCAGCGCGTACGTCTGCCCCTTCCCCCAGGTGGAACCCAGCAGGGAGATGTGAGTTCGCAAACTGCAGTCAGATTGGGTGTAAGGAAGAAGTGGTGAGGTGCTGGCATAGGTTGCCCAGAGAGGAGCTGGGTGCCCCGTCCCTGGAGATAGCCAAGGTCAGGCTGGGGGGGCTCTGAGCACCTGATGGAGCTGTAGGTGTCCCTGTTCATTGCAGGGGGGTTGGACCACATGGCCTTTGTGGGTTCCTTCCAAATCAAACGACTCTATGATTCTGCACCTTGATACTAGAACTTGAGGCTTCCACTGAAGGAACCTTCAAGGAACACCTGTGAAGAAAATTGTTCTCCTGTCTGAGGAGCATGTGTGCTATGTAAGGGTTCTAATTCTGCAGGGAAAGAGACTTAATATGCATATACTGATAGATTGTATGTTAGAGAATCAAGAGAAACATACGGTGTTTGATAGTAACAGAAGTTGCAGTCTTCTATTAAAGACCGAGGACTGTTTTGCTGACCACCTGCCTCTGATTTATCAATCTAAAATTATCTCAAAACAGGTGTGATTATGACAGAGGGAGGTCACTCCTGTGCTCTGTTAATACGGATTTCCCTCCTATTTAGAACACTTAAGATGTCGTGTCTTTCTCCTGTCAGGAGAAATTAACCCATGTTATGGCTGAAAGCCAGGGGTTCATAACTTCTTGTTCTGCCATTGTGAGAAAAGCCTTGACTCCCCTGCACTGTTGTTTCATCCGTAGTGTTTGTTAAGATGACTGAATAGAAGAGTGTATGTGTGTGTGTGTTTGGATTGCAGAGAGGTGGTATGACCTCTTGACATTTTTCTTCTTTCCTGTGAATGCGCACGTGGTAAGAATGAACAGGGAAAAGAGAGGTCTTCATTTTTCTTTGATTCTTTACCAACTCGTCAGCTATGTTCTGGTATAATTGTAAATGGGTAATCACCACAGCATTTCTAATAAGTGTGCTTGGTAAGGTTTTTTTCTTCTGAAGAGTGGGTGATCTTGCTTTGCCGTTGCAAATGCTCATCAACAGGGGAAGCGTTAGGAATGGAAGTCCAGGCTCGGTTTGCAGAAAGTAAGCCCCTAAGCTATGCCACTTAAACAAACAAACAAAAAAACCAAACAAACATGGCCTAACATAATTTTCTGCAGTTATTATATCATGACTTTCTTAGTTCAGAAATTCTGAAAATGAAGGTAGACTGTTGCTAACTAATGAGAAATGGAAATTAACCAATAGTGAAGTAAGAGATAATAGAAAGCTGTGCTTTAATAGGGTGTTGCAGGTAAGAAAATGACGTTGTATGTTTGAATTTAATGGTACCAACCAGCTGTACCAGTTGTAGGAGATCCAGGGATCACAGCGAAGCCACTTACTCTTTTCAAGAAAAGACAGCTGTTCTTTCACAAGTCATAGCGGCAGAGTTCAACTGCCTCCAAGTGCACATCTGCAGACAGCTCAGGGAAACAAATGGATTTCTTATTCTCTAAAGTTGTTCTGGTCCTTTCTTCCTTCTCTTCTGCCCTAAACGTCTGCAGGATTTTATGTTTTCTAGTAAAGCGTGTAATTCTTGATTCAATAATTCTCGATTCAATATATTGTAGCTCTCTTTTGTTTAATTCTGGTCAGTTGTCTGCCCCAAGACAAATCAATATGGTTGTTTATGATCTTGATGTTGAATCTTCTTTTAATTTTCAGGTTGCAGCAGCCAGTGGTCACACTGTGGTGTTAGTAGACCAGTCAGATGAAATCCTTAAGAAATCTACAAAAGGAATTGAAGAGAGTTTGAAGAGAGTGACTAAGAAGAAGTTTGCAGATAAGCCTGAGGTTGACATCTTTTTATTTCTACTGTTGGGAAAACATAGGAGAATAAAACTACTGTATGGAAGTTCTGATGTTATTTCCAGTTAGGCATTACAGAGCATACTAATAGACTGGCTTACATTTACTTACATACATAGTTATATACTGGTATTTACAGTTACCAGCACGAGCAGTGCAGTAAGGCAAGGAAAATGAGAAAGAGCTCATTTGTGTCAGTACAGAAGGCAAATTACAGTAATTACCGGATAACCAGAGCAATATATTTTATCATACATAATTATGGGGAGACTTTTAATCCAGAAGAAAACTCTGTATGGTAATTATACGACATTATGTTCTAGTGTCCAGATACGACTTTACTTGTATAACGTTTCTGCTTTCTCATTCAAAGTCTTGGGAATTTTCTACTTCTGTCCTCACAATGGCTGTCAGTGATTGGCAGCTTTGATAGTCAGAAGATAAAATCCTCTCCCTCCTCTCCAGCTCTATAGCAGAGCGCAGGCCATTTCACTTGAATGAACTAGCACATATCATAGAAGTGAATTGTGAAACCAGATCATTACTGAATGGAAACAACTCAGAGATTTGAAATGGGAGAAGTTCCTCTCTGTGAAGGGTAAGTCCAGGTTCTCTCAGAAAGTGCTGATGGACCAGTCAGTAGTTCACTTAGACTCTGAAGCTGAAAGTCAGGCTGCAGCAGATAGTCTTCCTGTTATTAATGTTTTCAAGGATCTCCTATTTGCTTGAAAGTAGATTTGATTATCTAAGAAAACTTTGTGTCAGTGAAAGCATCATATCTTCATATCATGTCATAACTTTCTGATTGATTTGGAAATATAGCAGCATGCTTGAAGTTCTGAGGGCTTCAGTGCGCATATGGGGGGTTTTCATGTAAAAGAAATGAAATAATTCTTACACATTCTTGGGATGTTTCAGGCTGGTGCTGAGTTCATTGAGAAGACTTTAAAGAACCTCACAACAAGCACAGATGCAGTAGCGGTGGTTCACAGCACAGATCTGGTGATTGAAGCCATTGTGGAGAATCAGGAAATTAAAAGTGAACTCTTCAAGAGGCTGGATAAGTTTGCTCCAGAGTAAGTACATTTTTTTTTTTTCTGTTTTATTTTCAAACTTGCCCCTTTGGTTTTGGTGTTTTTTTTTTAATGTGTTTTGTTTTTCTTGCGCCATTAATACAGAAAATGCAGAATTAATTTTCTTAACTCTGCACTGGTCACATTGCATGTGATGCTTGTCCTGCCAAGTTCATACATTGCAAACTCTTTCAGGTGTATTCATCTGGTTTATTTACTTGTTCCATTGCCTATTTGATGTGCTTCATGTTGTGATTAGACATAAGATTTGTCAATCTACTCAATAGGCCTGCTTTTTCCAAGTGAAGATGCACGACTGTAGAATAAGCTTGTTCTGATACGGATGAGTTATGGTCAGTATACTTGTTCCCGTATTCAAATAGGGAAGTGGAATGTTATATTTATTTTTAGTGTGCCTAGCATGAACAAGCTTTAAGAAGTTTCAGCCTCTTAACTGTAGGTCAGCTTAAGCAATACAAGTTTACTTTGTATCGGAGGAGTTTTGAAATAGTTTATTGCCAATTATTATTTCTTATCTTGCGCTCACTGGATTACTTAAAATCTTTGGAATTTTCCTTGACCTGTATTGGATAACTGTTGGAAAGTTACTGTTCAGTTGTTTACGAAACCTGAAGTCCTGTTCAGCTGAGTATGCAATCTCAGGAGCTCGATCCTTGTAATGGATGACTCAGAATCACAACACCTTGACTGCTCGCAGGTTGGAGTCCTAACTAGTACAGCTAAAGCTGGGAGTATTGGCTAAAAGGTACTTTGGGTTGTCTAACCACAGGACTAAGCTAGTTTTAGCTTGTATATAATGTCAATAGAGCAAAGATGTTATCGTTAGTTGACTTCAGCCTGGGGAGGTTTTCAGGCTGTGTCACATAGTGCTCAAAATCACCTGGCATTTCTGGAAAGAATGATCACATACACAAAAAAAAACCCCAAAAAACATTGTACTGAGGACAGGCTAACTTGCTCTTGGCCTTAGTCTGACAGGCAAAGAAAAGTAAGTAGCTGCCTTTGGCAATTGCCACGATACCGTGTCATAACTAGGTTGTCCACACTGTAAAACAAACCTTTGTTTGCCTGGGTTTTTCTCTGTATTCAACAGAGAAAGTTAACTAGCAAATTAAAGTATGTTAAATAGGAAACTATCTAGAGCCTACTAGCAGGCAGAAGTAGGCACAAGGATTTGGTGCCTCATTTAATGATACACATACTGGGAAAACTTCAACTATTTGTACTCAGACTGAGTGGTTTATAAACGTTGCTGTCTTGAAACATCAAATTTTACATTACAGAGCATTAAAAGGTATGGGGCCTATGAAAGCATGACTCTTCAGAGTTGGGAAAAGGGCCACTGACATTAGACAAATCTTTTTTAAAAGGAATACTCGGGGTGGTGTTAAATGTATGGATGTAAAGGCTGAAAGAAAGGGAAGTGGATTGTGAGGAATGTGAGCTGCAGTGCAGATCGGGATGAAAAGAAAACTACTAAAGCAGTGAAACGTAGTTGCCAAGTGTTTAAAATAGTAGCTGTTAGATACAAACAGTAGGATGTCATTTTGTGAGTAGCATAGAAAGTTGTAAATTCTGTGAATAATGTGAGGAAGGGTAGCAATGTCATGTCAGTGTTTTTCTGTGTTTTGAGTGAGGAAGTGGACTTTGCTTATCCCATGTGGCACTGCGATGGGAGGGAACGCTCTCCCTGTAAGCACAGGTACTGTACTGCCTTTGCTACCTTGGACATTTGGAAGTTTCTGGACTTACTACTTGAGCTAACTCAGTGTTGCATCAACTTAGTGGAGATCTTGTGGCTGATCCATAAGGAAGGCAAGATTTGTTTGAAGATAGCTTTGAGTCTTGGGAGAAGTTTTGTAACTGTGAGATCTTGGGCACTGACGTCATTTTGAACTGTGTATTATAATTATGGAAGGCCAGGCTTCTGGAGAGGTAGGACTTCTCTTAATTCAAATATTTGGACTTAGTATAGGATTAACTGGTAACTGACTGAAATATAAGCTATACGATGTTTTGCATCTTTCTTCTTTTGTGCTCTATCTTGAATTTCATTTATTATGTCAGCTACAGCGCCACATGTGTCTTTCATGTATTTGTGCTACGATGACCTCTCAAATCAGGATGACCACAAAACGAAAGCATTGCATTAGAAACAAACACAACAAAACAAGCTTATTTCCTCTTCCTTTTTTCTCTTGAAAAGAGTTGTAATTCTTCTGAAAGAGGATCTGTAAGTGGAGGGGAATGAGAAAAGTATTCCTTTGTGAGAGAAGTTTTATTTGGTGGTTACATGGGTGGAGAATGAATTTCTAATAAGTTTTCAGAGCAAATGCAATGAGCAGGGAGAGTTAGGCAGGCTCAGAAACCACAGGCCCAGAATTCAAGGTATTCGTCATCTAGATAACTGTCCAGATAGGTCTGTGAGTGCCCTTTCTTGATCTCATATCATGAATGAACACATCCTGAATGCATCCTGTTCTGTACTCTCAGCAATGCTTTGCAAAAGTGTTTGCTTTTTCAAAAGTACTCCAAGTGTTGTGTAATCTGCCAACTGGTACAACACTGTATGGTTATCATCATCAGGATGGGTGATTAAGTGTTGCTACAAACGGTTGGGTTCTGTTTTCCTTTTCTTGTGTTTAATCAGTCCTCGTGTTCCTGTTCTGAAAAGGTCAGGCTGGGTTTTTGTGTTCTTATTATTTTAATCTCCCTGCATCTTTCATGATTTTAGGGACATTTAAACACTGCAGCACATTCCAAACAGGATAATAATAATAAACATGTGAGAAGACTTTTTGGATAGCCACTTTCTTAAGAGCTTTTGCCTTCTGTTAATTTCTGGCTGGTGGAAATGTCCATCAGCATCTCTTGGTCTAAGTTTTATCTCTAGATATGGAAACTCAGCTGGGAACAGGACAGTGGTTTTGGACAATTCAGTGTATTCAGAATCAGCGTGTTATGAAAGTGTTATAAAAGAAGTGTTCTTCAGTGCTCACTGCATACTAAGCTGGACTGTAAAAGCAGGTTTGGCTGAAATGATGTTTCTCTGGTGCTTGACTTCATGCTCGATTTCTTTCTGTGACCCACTAGATGGCACTAAGCAAAAGCATGCTGATGGCTGAAAAAGTATCAAGAAAGCTTTGCTAGTATTGCTGCTTTCATAAACCTTCAGATTCTTCTGTCACCTGAAACACAGATAATGTAGTCTATGTCATGGAGGCATGCAAATTCTATTTTACACTTCATTTAAATCAATTGGTTGGTCGGAGCAGAAAAATGTAAATAAAATGCCCTTGTACTCAGCATAAATGCAAGGTTTTATTTCCCACACCTTTATGTTACGTGAGGTTATGGTGTTCACCTGCAGAAGTGATGCTGAGGTAAAATCTCTTGCTTTAAGTCTATTATTTTGTGAGGAGTAATCGTTGCCGGTTTTACAAATGGGTTCACTAAATTTTTGTGAGCGTATTTGAATCCAGGAGCAGATTTTCAGTGAATGTAATGCCAGTTGGATGTGTTGACCTTTCAAGGTCAAAACTATGAAATGTAAGATACTCTTTTCTTAGCTTGCCTAAGAATAATGTGAAGCCTGCTTTATGGTGGAGAAATAACAAAAAGAATATTTGTAAGGAACATAAACAAGAATTCTCAGAGCATTCTATTTTTGAATGTACTCTTCGAGTGCTGTTATTAGATGTCTCCATGGCTTAGATGTAACTTTTTGGAAGGCTCTCTTGTGAAGCTTAGTTATGTCTTAGTGAAATGTAAACAAAATGCCAATCTAGGTTAACATTTGATGAATCCAGTAGGACAATTTTTGAAGGGTAAATAGGATACAGTCCAGAGTGGAAGGTAGGGCTTCATTTCTGATTTAGATTTTGATTCTCATGATTTGGTGAAAGTCATGTGTATAAGTTTCCTGTGTGATGTATGCACATCAGGGCTATTGAGGTTCTGAGGTATTTCTGAAAAAAGCATTATAAATTGGAATAATAAGTGTGGTTTAAGTCTGTGTGAAGGACTTCATCTTTGTCTTGAAATTCATGTGATTTTGTGTATCTTTAAAGTGCCATATGTAGCATTTTTTTTAATTTTTCCTTTTTTTTTTTTTCCCCATTACCTCTTTGCTCTGATGAGAAGTGTACTCATCATGTCTGCCATTGGTCATTATTATAAATAATAATAATAATTGCAAGTGTTTTCAAAGCTCCAGAACGCTTACTTGACAAGTCAAATGATCGGGTATCCATTGAGATGATTAAAAAATGGGATTTGGTTTCTAGGATTGCTAAAGGAATTACCTGGAATAGATGAGAGGCTCTAAGAAAAAAAACTACTTGGAGAATCTTCCTTCTTTGACCTAATACAGTATTCAACACACTCTCCTGGGACTCAGAAACTCATACAGCTCATCTGTTGGTTATTTCTTCATTGCTTAATTTATACTGCAGGAAAGGAAAGCAATAATCTGCAGAGGTATTTCTAAGAGTTCTGTGGTTGGTTAGCTAGTGGATGTCTGCTTACGTGTAGTGCACCTATCTCCTACTGTTAGAAAGATAACTGTCATGTTTACGATCCATTTGTTTCTTTTTTTTTTTTTTTCCAGGCATACAATATTTACAAGCAACACTTCATCCTTGCAAATCACGCAGTTGGCTAACTCAACCACCAGGCAGGACCGATTTGGTGGCCTCCATTTCTTCAACCCTGTGCCTATGATGAAGCTTGTGGAGGTAAGAGTCTTAAAACAACTTAATAGCAACCACTGTGGTGAAGTAATGCATTTGTTTTCACTGAGAATTGAGTTAGATAAAAGGGTAGATCTCAGTTTGCAGCTCCTCTGATGCAGGATGAGCTACCTCTAGTGATAAGAGGGTGGTGCAGTCTCTGTCAAGGAGCAAATTGAACAAACTGAGGTAACTCCTGTCTCAAGGCTCTGTAGTTATCAATGAACTACCAGCAGATGTGCCGTTTCAGTCATGCAGGCTTGTCTGATTAATACGAACTATTGGCAGCTTAAAGAAAATCATCTACTGACTGACAGAGCAATTGATTATTAACAGTGTGGGCTTGATACAAAATGATTTGCAAATGAACATCACTGTCTTGTGACTTTTGAAACAAAGTCAGTCGTGTTTATTCAGAGTTCCGGATGATTTGTCTGGAAGGATTGAAGTTAGTTTAACATTACAGTGTTTCACAACCTGCAAGGAGCCCTGAAGAATTGCTTTCAGGTAGCTCTTCGTTTTCCTCAGTATACAAACTTAGGCTACATCTTGTAATTTCTAGTAATATTTAAAATCAGAGCAGAATAATAGATAATTGGATATAAGAGTCTGAACTTCAAAAGTAAAGGTCTCATTTCAGTAAAACTGTCAGATCTTTCTTCCTCTGCTTTTATTTCTCTTCTCCCTTCCTCACTCAAAATAAATAAATAAATAAAAATAAATAAAATCCACCCAAAAACACAAACCAGACCAAAACAAACAAACATAACCAACAGTTTGTCTACGCAATAGAACGGGAGATGAGCTAAACTACGAAGGAATTTGCATCTCTGGGAGATCGTGTGACTGTTACAACCAGTCTTCATCAGCTAGAGCTCACAAGAAATTGTGTGCAAATTAACTCTGCATTTTGGCCAGTCTGCTGCAAAATTCTATGTACTTGTTTTATATGTGGTGTCAGAGATAACAGAAATCCTAGCATAATTTCTTAGGCTGACATAGACTTATTGTTTTCTCTGCTAAGAACTACTTGTCACCAGTAATTTATTTGTGGAGATGAAATGTTCTGTGCCTTGTTTTCAAGTCTAGAACAAACAATAGTCTTTAGAAATCTGAGCTATGCTTCTGTGAAGTTTGAAAAATACTGAAGATATCTATCAACATTTCTTAAAACAGAACAAAGCAACCTCTGTAAGACTGTTGCAGTCAATCTTAGTAATTTTTTTTTCACCTGAGTTATGAATGTGCTCTAGCCTGACTTCACTCCACTTCATGAGTAGTTTGCATTGGGTGCAGGATGGGTATAACACCCTTTTTGTCAGGAACTCTCTAGGAGGATTTTCTAGAGTGGTGCCATTGTGTTTCCCAAGGCAGCAGAGGTTGTGACTTCTAAATTTATTCTATGATATTATGATCTCTAAATGGGATTCTTAAAGGGTAGTCCCTTCTACTGGCTGAGTGGGAAAGTGTGTCATAGATGTATGAAATTTGAAAACATGTAAAATGCTAAATCTATCTTAAAAATAGATCTCTGTGTTTGTTACATATATATCCACTGAATTTGTTTGTTGTTTTTTTTAATACTTTTTTTGTATGAAATTCTGAAGTAGCATTCTGAAATTGAGTTTAATCATTGCTGTACTGCTTATAAATGTGCTTATGCTCTCCCTTCCTGCCCAGGTTGTCAAGACTCCAATGACTAGCCAAAAGACTTATGAGTCACTTATGGATTTCAGTAAAGCAGTAGGAAAAAGTCCTGTCAGTTGTAAGGTGAGTACAGTTTGGATTCCACAGAGTTCAGAAGATTTGTTCTTGAAAACTTGATTTTAAGGCAGTGGTTTTGAGTAAGTTATAAGAGCACACAAGAATTTCCAGGCTTCTTTCTGTCCAGATTCTCTTCCCCGTTAAAACATTTTGACAAAGAAAATTCCCATGTTGATCTCAAATTCCTCAGATTAGATAGGTAGCAGCACAAGTATCAGAGTTTACACGTTTGATTTCTTTCTTTTCCAGCCCTACAGAAGCCTGGGCTGGAAAGCTTAAGCAGGAGCTCATCTTTATCTATGTTAGAGGCAAGACTGCTACTTGTACTGTGAAGCAATTGGATGGATTCTCCCTGGTGTGTGCTCATCACAAGTTTTTCTTAAGATGGCAGTAACTAGACCCATATTAATCTTTGTTGCTTTGCAATTTTGTTCTTTCTCTGGAGGAACGTCTCGCATCCTAAGCACGCTTTTTCCAAATCCATTAAGCTGTAGTCTGGGAAGCTTTATGCAAGCTATTGCCTTGAGTTTCACAGCCCCCAGGAGGCATTTGGTCGTGAAAATAAGGGCCTGAAATCTGGTAGTTACCAGTAATTCAGTATCTGGATGTTGGTCTCAAATTTTGTCTGTGCTGCTACATTGCTGTGTGGCCTTAGGTAACTTCATTTTCCTGTTTCAGTTTCAGTTTTCCAGTGTGCAGTGTGATTGGATAGTGTGATATATGACTAGATCTTTTTTGCTAAACTAGCTTGAGTAGAGGGTAATGCAGAAGTGATGTCTCAAAAAACAAAACATCTTGGGTTTTTTTGGTTCTTGTTTGCTGAAGGAATTGGAGTGAGTTATGTGGAATTCTCTGGTTTAAATAACGAGGTGAAATGGATCAATGAACATGTGGAACTGTTGTAGAATTATATGAAATAATACTCTGTGTGGAAAGCTATTTCTCTTCCTGTGTTTTTTTTATTTTGTTTAAAGCTTGCATTAAATAAGTGATGTATAAGTTTGCTATCTTCAGTTGACAGAATGTGTCTTACCATTAAATTGGTAGCATTACTGTTTGCTACTGAAGTGATCCTAATCTTCAGAAGTGTGCTTTAGCTGTGAGCAGCAGAGTAGAAATACAATGTTTAACTGGAAATTCTAGTAGTGAACAGCACAATAAAAATATTTCTAGGGAAGAACTTCTTTTATCTTTCCAGGAAACTGTATCAGCAGAATTTTACTGAGGAAAAGGCATTTTCCAATGAACCACGTTAAGAGTAATTAATTGGACTCATAGTAGTCTTAATTGCTCTCAAGCATGATAAAATGTTTATGTGCCATGCCTAGATTGTGAAACTCATTGTTTGTATTTTAATAGCAAGCAGATAAATCAGATGAACAATACAGCTTAGAGCATACCAGAAGTTGATGATTTTAAAAAGTGTCTTCATACTGTTATTTGTCTTGTATCGTTTGAATATAGTACTGGTAAAGAATGTTTATTTAGAATCTTTTTTTTTTCTTTTCTTAGGATACTCCAGGTTTTATTGTAAACCGTCTCTTGGTGCCATATATGATGGAAGCTGTTCGACTTTTTGAGAGAGGTACTTCTTGGTTTATTGACTTCAGAGAATGTTGATGTATGATGCTGCTAAGTATTGCATTCATTCAGAAAAATGTTGGGATTCTGTCCAAACTTTCACACCTTAAAGACTGGCAGTGAATGGGGTACAGCAAGAATGAACCAATCTGTGCATCTGAATATATCTAAACTACCATTTGAAATGCCAGAGTGCGCAGAATTGGAAGCTGCTTATTATCGATATGGGAAATTTCTTCTAGTATGAAATAATTGTGGTTTGGAAAGGTGAGCTTAGTACTGTTATAAAAAATATTCTCCTCCAGCTGATCAGGAGCCCACCTCCTAAGAGGAGAATGGGATTCCCAAGGGACCGTTATGAAGATGCCTCCCTCATGGTGGGAGGACCTTTAGGAAAGGCCTCCAAAGGTTCCTTTCATTGGCTTGTGAAATAAAACACCAATTTTCAGGTAGGGCAAGTAGTATAATATTTAGTATCACATAATATTACTGCCATACAAGTGATCTGGGCTTAACCATTGCTCTGTAAAACCTCCTGTTCCTCCTCTATGCCCTTTTTTAAGCATAGCTTCTTCAGGACCTCCTGTCTTATTGTTGGTCACTTTGACGCTAATACTGAGGGTAGGTGGAAGTAATCAGAAATCCCTGAAGAACCACAAAATTTTCAAAGCGTTGATAATTGTTTCAGAAAGGAAACAAGCTAATAATGTGAGTGGATAGAGGAAATTTTGGAGTCTAATTGCTTTTATTTCAAGTGTTCTGCTCATAGCAGCATGGTACTTAATGATGTCATTTGAAACATTTTGTTTTTGAAAACACCACTTTTTATAGATGAAAGGACTGCATTATCAGGATTCCACCAAATATGCTTTAAATATTAAAAATCTGTTTTATATCATACAGAAGGAATGGCTTGATCTCCAGAAAAAAAAAAAAAGCCAACACTACTTGTTTATCCATCTACAGATGAATAATTACATCTCAAACAGAGAAAAGAGCAAATTTTAGTGACTTGAAAGGCAAAGACATGAATGCAAGGGGACATTATTCTTTTAGAAAAAGTCACAGTTTTAAGCAGTGTGTGGATGTTTTAATATGTGTAAGAGAGGTGCCTTTGTTGAGAGACGTCTATTGTTACGTATCTTTCAGGAGACAATAGAACTTTTAATTAATTGTAGAAGAAAACAGTCACTGAAATTGTATGTTAAAATTTACTGCTTTCTGCCTAGGCAAAGCAGTATTTTGATTTCATCTTTATTCTGTTTGTGTTTTGTGCAACAGTAAAACATTGGCAAACGTCTTCAAGTCCATTTATTTATGTTTTTCTTTTTAACTTCTAAAACATCAATGTAAAAATCTCGTTAGTATTTTTAAAAACCAGGGGACAGGCATCAGGCTTATCCTTTTTATTGGATCAGGTTAAATTATTATCACATCTTTGCATTAATTCGTAGAGTAGACACGTCAGCCAGATTGTCAACCACAATAGTGAGGAATTTGGGTCTCTTTCTTGGCAACCCCGAGCCCTGAAATGCCATCTTATTCGTCAGTCCTTACGTCTTACACAGAATCTTCATGGGTTAAGTGGGTAAGGACTTGCATAATTTTGCATAGGCAAAATACCTTTAGTGTATCAACAGTGATTTAAACAAAGGCATATTGAAATACTAGCGTATGATGATCTGTATCGCCCACTTCTTAGTCACAAACCAAAAAAGCAGTCCATTTTTCTATAGAAATCTGCAGTATACCATCAGACTGCATGAACTAGGAGTGCAACGCTTGTTTGCTTCTTACTATTTTTAATTGTATTGCAATGCAGATGTATGCTGGCAGGTGACAAAGTGGGGTAAATCTGTTGGTAGAAGTACATACACATCATCTTAAAATGAATCGAGTGCTTACGTGTATTTGAATTTGGAGACTAATTGACAGTTGCTCAAAAATACATTTTTAAAATTAAAAAAGGAGTTGTCACGTATCTCATTATACTCCTTAAAGGTGACAATTATTGTTTTGTACAAGACTATTACTGAAGCTGTTGCCTTTATAAGAGATTTTTCAAGAATTACTTCTAAGATTGTCTGACTTTGGGGTGTATAAACTGCACACGCTGTGCTCTGATAAGGTTCTGAACAGCCTGGATGAAGAGTGTTTAACAAATACCTCTGGGGTTTATTTAACTTCACCTTTTTGTATAGGATCTGCAAAGAAGTGCACTGCCTTTATCAAAATATATGGTAGAAATCTGCTTTTGTGATGGTATAAAACGTACACTCCCAGCAAAATGATGAAGTTAAGACTAACTGTGGCCATTGCAAAGCAGCATTGAAGTAGAAGTTATGAATTTCTGATTTATTTTATATATATATATATATATATATATATATATATATATATATATATATAATAATCTTTGGAATGAAAAATTTTACTACACCTCCAGAAAGTCTCTTCAAGTCACTCTTCTCTGCCATCTTCAATAGCTGATGGCTGTCCTCTGCTGAAAGCTGCTGAAGCACGTGGTGCAGCTGCTGCTGCTCCACTCCTCCCTGCCTAGTCTGTCTGTTGGCCATCACTGCTTATCATAAAAGGAGTCATGTATGGTAATTTGCACCTGCACCATGGCAGTTCCACGTGCCGCAGGCTGGCATCTCTATAGAAGACTGCTTTTACTAAAGTGTAAACTGATGCACTGCTGTAAGAGCTGCAAGGGTCAAGGCATTATACATTTAAATCCAGGACTTTCTTTGCCTAGCTGTTAACTTCTGGCAAAAGGATGGTATGGAGGTCTGGACTAGTGGGAACTGCAGTGAAATGGAATAGTGCCTATCAGCTTATTTGACCATATCCCTGACCTCAGGTGCTGTCCAGAGTAGCTGGATATGTCCTGTATTAGATTTTGCCTTATGACTGTTGTACAGTAAGAGTAGCTCTGTCCTGTATATGATCCAAGAAGTGCTGCTGATGTTGACAAATTGAAACATTCAGTTGCCTCAAAACAAAACTCTTTTCATTCTTCATAACGGCTGATTCTTCCTCCAGTCTTTCAAGTAGGTTGAGCAAAGCAGCTGTGGCTACTTCAAGAATCTATATTGAAATGCAGGGGAAAGATAAGAAAATGGAAAGCAGGTCTGCAGGTGTTTGTTGTTGTTATTTTCTGTGGTGGTGTTTTTTTTTTGTTTTTTTTTTCTTTTTGTGAGAGACTCATCTTTATCCTCCAGAGTGGACTTCTGTGTGTGCTGACCCCAGTTTTTGTGGTTCTGAAACGTGCAGAGATTTCAGTGAAGAGCTGCAGCAGTGTGAAATAACACCTTGTTAATTATTTATAAGTGGTGCCAAGTAGATGCAGAATCTTCTCTGTTCATCAAACTGTCAATCTTTTCTCTAGGAGATGCATCAAAGGAAGATATTGATGTTGCTATGAAGCTTGGGGCTGGCTATCCCATGGGTCCATTTGAACTGCTGGACTATGTTGGGTTGGATACCAGTAAATACATTATAGATGGTACTGCATACTTATTTTCTTTTTTCCCCCCCCTCTTTAGAAAACTTGTAGATGAATGCTGTAATGAAAATCTGACTCATAATTAGCTTAACCTGCATGCTTATGACACAGTTTTTCAACTGTTGAGGAAAGAGGAATGAGGATTCTGCTCAAAATGCTGTATGAGTACAGCGTTTGTATTGTATGCTTGTACAGTATCTTACTGATTGGGATATAACAAGTGCTTGCTTTGCTGACTGCATCAAGTTCCTGTGGAAAATATTAGTAATGTCAGTGGAACTTTATATAATTAAAAAAGAGTCAGTGGGAAGAGAAGCATGTAGTAGGGGTGTAAGACGTTCTCACAGAGAGCAACAAAAGTTGAGACTATTCAGTCTTTTTCTGCCAGCCATGATGTTGTTCTCAGTTAATAGGGAACGCAGAAAATACTTGAAAAGATAAGGTTATACCATCTCCCTTTCATTTCAGCTGGTAAGTGGAGAATGTATGTGCGATAGCAAATGAGTGGTGTAAATATTCTCCAAGCAGAATGTCACTTTCAAAATAACGTTGTCAATGAAATCACTTCTGCTTTTAGCAAGCAATGCCAAGTGGTGTTATTTTGCTCGAACTGACCATGTCTTTCACAGATGGAAATGAATCTTGGAATCTTGAATATTTTTTTCCATTTGAATTTTCTTTCAGCCTTTTTTTTTTTTTTAATTATTATTTCCTTATACTCAGTCTGTTATTTTCTAGTTTAGAAGTTCTCCTTTACATTTTTTGAGGTATTAAAAATCAACAGTTGTGGAGATAATGAGATTATAAGGTGGTGTGAGCAGATCACTCCTACAGACTAATTGCTGGGTTTGCTCGTAATTATGGCAACATGCCTGGTTTATGAAGCAGTATTGAATGGTCTTGGAGAATCTAGAGTAAATTTCAAACCTTCTTCAGTTTGCTAACCTCTTAATGCTTTTTTAAAGAGATGGAGAATTCTATTACTTTTGCATATAAACAGGAATATTTCACATTCATCCACTTCTTTTCTCCCATCAGGATGGCATGCAATAGAGCCCAACAATCCTCTTTTTCTACCCAGCCCACTCCTGGATAAACTGGTAGAAGAAAAGAAGCTGGGTAGGAAGACTGGAGAAGGATTTTACAAGTACAATTGAACTTAAAGCTCGAGGGGTGTTAAACTATCTCTGTATGCTATTCAGCATTGCAATACTACAGGTGAATTGTTTAAACCTTCCCAAAGGTGCATTTAGAACATAACTCACCTCTGAACGGAGTGAGTGCACTAGATAATTATCTCTCTGCTGACAGCTTGATTTGGTAGATTATTTTTTCTCATAATTCTGAAAAGCTTTATATGTACAGTGCCTTCATGCAGATGTTGATTGTTCAGGTGCAGGAGAGAATGACAAGTGAATTTATGTATTTGAAGACATTATGTTAATGGGAAAAATTCAAAAAATAACAACACTTTCTTAAAAATAAAATTTTCAACAGTTCTGTATTGATTGCCATGGTTTGTGGTTGATGTACTTGGTTGTAGTCCACTGGGTGGCAGTCTCTTTTCACTCTGGAATGGCAACAGGCTGTTTCATTAGGATTTTCCTTAAATGCGATGCTAACGTGCAGGTTTAAATTACAGGGCCTTGAACAAATTCACGTCTTAGAATGCCATATTGTTTAAAATAATCCTGCATTGGCAGGCTGTCCATGTACACAGGAGGATCCCAGTGTCAGTATTTAAAAGCAGAACTCATGGTTTGTGTTGGGATTTTCTGACGCTTATGAACCTGTCAAGTATATATGTGCCTACATACACAAGAAATCTGAAAGAGGCATTTGTAAGTTTGGCTTGCTATTTCAGAAGAAACTTCTTTTTCTCTGTAGCAAATAGGCCATTTGGAAGTACTTAACTGTCGGATGGGGATAGTTTATTCTATGTGAAGTGCTGTGCCAGGATGAGCAGAGATGAAATGAAGGACCAAAACTTCAAATACTTTCCCTTAAATCTAGGTCAGAACACATAGTGATAATTGAACGACTGAGGCCATTGAAATCAAGGTAAGCCTTTTGTTTTGCTCCTCAGTGAGGAGGCACGGAATATGTAGTCTCTTGTTGGGTTCAATTGATGAAGTACTGTTAAATTTGTCAGAAATAGGATTTTAAGTAGTCATTTTCCTCCATGGTAGATGAATTTCTGTAACTTTGACAGTCTGAAGGTGTCTATGAGGCTTAAAGAGTGGTTAACAAAGTGAAGGAATTGACTGTCTCTGTTTCCCTCCATGAATAATGTTTCATAGCCCTTGCCATGTCCGTGTAGAAGTACATGAGCTGCCTCTACACACACTACATTGTGTGTAGTGTTGACTGTTGAGGGAGGAGTTCCTGCCTGGTCAGTATGTTACACTAAAGCACAGTGCGTTAGTCCTGCTCTCAACACTCAGCTCTTCATGGATTTTTATTAGTAGGGGAAAAACAGATTGTGGCAAAAAATGAGGAATAAGAAAAGAAGGAAACGAGGGTATTTGGTTTCCCACATTGCCTGCTTTTAAAACCTTTAGTCCTCATTATCATTTTTGTCAGCAGACCTCACAGATTCAGAGCATTTGTCCCACTTCCGTCAAAGCCTTGAGATGTACACTTGGCACAGCTTGGAAGCAGCTTGACAATCAACAGCTGAGGAGTCGGACATGAGCCCAGCTACTGCAGCTGGGAAGATAGCTCCAGATTCAGCATCTGGGTCATGTCAGCTGCCAAATGTGCTCCATCTATGGTCATCCTCACTGCTGACATGGCTGGGGAGAAAACAAGAGTGCAGCAAACTTCACAGAGGGAACTGAAAGCAGTCTTAATCGGAATGGAGGAGAATGTTCTGGGTGACTTGCAGAATTTGGAGTGCAGGAGGCAGCAGTAAAGTTTCATGCAAAGAAGAATTAAGTGTAGTTCAGAAGTTAACACTTGGTTATGGTCTAACAAACGAAGCATTCTTCGTTAAAGGGACTGGGCACGATACTATTTGTATGTGGAAAAGCAGCAACAGATGCCTGTTTGCTGAGTGCAGAAGTCCTGAGTTCTTAACTGAGACTGTGTTTGCAAAAATTACTGAGCTCCTTTTATTGCTGTAAGAAATTAATTTTTTTAGATAATATGGATAACAACTTGCCATATGGAATAGGTGCTTGGAAGCCTTCTAACTTGTGTGGGTCACAGTAAAAAGTAGATATTGTTGCTTCCTCCTTCCTCTGTTGAGGAGACTTGTGGAACATCAGCTGGGTAAAAATTTAGTTGAGAAAATAGTGTTGTCCAAGAACCTGGTATATATTAATTGTCTCTTGATATAGTTTAGTCCCTGAAAATGAGTAGCTGCCTTGAAATGAATAGCCTAGCTCTGTCCAGGTGGGAGTTTTGTGAACCTATGTCTTATTTTACACAGTAGGAAGAAGTGTTGACTTAGTAGCTACAGGAAACAGCAGCAGCAGGTGTGCTTTTCCTTTAAGACAAATTGGGATTTTTTTCCCCAGACCATCTAACCCATTAGTTTTGAAATGACAATAAAAATGTTCTTCCAAAACCAGTTGTTATAAATGGCTGACTTTTGACAAGACTGAAGTTAATTCCAGCACCTAGCAGTGCATCTTCTGCTCTGCCAGAGATCCAGTACTACCAGCCCAGTGCTCCAAGGGTGAGTGTGGCATCTGCAAAACATGGTTGTGGCTTCAAATTGAGATTCAGAGTTGTTTGTTTGTTTTCTTAATGTATTCTTTGGTTATTTTTTCTTCTCCCAGTGTTTGTTCTGTGGTTAATGCTCTTTTCACGCTTTCAGGCATCTCTGAAACATCGAGGTTTGTCAGTCTTATCTTTTCTGTAGATATAAATTACTAAGTATTTATCAGTCTGGAGAAGGACCAGCCAAAATCTTTCTATATCAAGCTAAGTGTAAAGAGATGTGATTGTCAGGTTAAAGCTGTACTTGCAATTAGAAAGAGAAGAGGATTTCAAAAACAGATGTGCCTGGCCAAACAGTAATCCTGCTGAGAAAAGGTCTTGTGTGTTCCCAACTGAGCCGGTCTCTGGTCAGTAGAGCTTGCAAATGAGTTAGGTGTAAGCTGACTCAATGTAATGCATTCCTGTGCTCAGAAGCATAGGTGCCCAGAGGATGTAGGTATTACCAAATGATCTGTCGTGTTACTTAGGAACTGCAGTGCAATGTTGAGGTCTGAGATCGCCCCGGGCAGTGTCGTTTCAGCGTGTGCCACGCAGTAGCATAAAGGTGATGGGACTGTGCTGTTCCTTGAAATAAACGAGCAGATGATCAGCCATGGGAAAGTACATGATGTTTCTGCTGTTGTTTTGGGAAAGCACTTGACTTTTTTTTGTTTGAAGAAGAATTATTCTCCTCGCAAAGAGATTGGAGAGCTTGCGTTAAACTCCATATGGTTGCTTTTCTCCAGAGAAGTCTTTGTCTTTCTCTCCACGTACTGTGTGGCATGATGAAATAGGGAGCGTTACCTATATCTCAGTGTATTGCCCTTCACACCTCTGTCCATTAGGGTAGCTATATGGCTGATGGTTATTGCAAATGCTCGTACTAACAACATTAATTAAGCAGTCAGCACATAATTGCCAAAATTCAATGCATACTTGCTATTCCTCCAACTAGAGAAAGCCACTTGGCAGCAGCAAGTGGTTTTAGTGATGTGGGTTTGCCCACATCTCACACTTCTTCCCTACAAACTTAGGTTGACATTTTTGGAGATGGATTTTCAAGAAAGGAAGTAGTTTTTTTGCACCTGTAGCTGTGGTGCCGTGTTTTTGCCCTTTTTAAACTAGTCCCACAGCAGTGATCCACGTGTCACTATTTGTTTTCACTACAGTTTGCAACCACGTGAACGATGAAGAAACTGATCTGAATGATGTCTCTTTCTCTGTACTTTTTGGAAGAGCTGAGAACAGCAATCTGGTAGTTTTAAAAATGTTTGTAGAAAGTTCTCTATTGAATTTGATATTCTTATCAAAAGGTCATGATAAAACTGAAAATCTTTATGTAGCTATTATGTGGCTAATCCATTATATTGTCCAATTTATAAATGCAGTGCTATGCAGAGTCTTAATTTAAACGTGTGTGGTCACAGAACAGTATGTGATGAGGTCTGGGGTTGTTACTGGTACTGTATTAATTGGATTGAGGTTTGTGTGCCCATAGACCAGCTTTGCGCTTGTTCAATTTACATTTCTCTTTTGCTCCCTTAGAATTTTTCTATTTTTTTCTGTATATTGCAAATAACTCACAGCGGTGCATTCTTTGCTTAGAGACCAGCACTGTAAAGCTGTTGAGCAGGCTGGATTTTTTTAAATTTCTTTTGGGGTAGGAAGCATGTAAAACACCAAACTCCATTCTTAACGGAGCTGTTTCTTTCGCTGAGTGGTAGCGTGAGGCATCAAAATGGGGCATGGCAGCAGGTTTCTTTTCCAGCCTTGGGTCAGATGCTTTAGTTTGGCCAGGGCACAGGAGGATATTTTAGCACAAGCTTTTTTACTTGGCGGGCACTAAAGAACTTATCGCTTACTTTGGCTGCTTCAGGCTGCCAGATAATAGGATTTTTTCCGAGCCTGTTGTTCATTGCTGCTTTGTTTGGTGCATCTCTGCCCTGCCTGGTAACAGCTTCTGCTATTCTGGTCCCATTTTTCTGCCAACAACCACTTCTGGGGTGGTTTTCTGTAAATGCACAAGCCCTTACGGTATTTGCTAGTGAAAGAATGCGAAATTTTTGTCGTTAGTAACCTAAACCCCTCATTTCGAGTCCTAGCTTTGGCAGCAAAAATCTTGTGGATTAACCACTTTCACCAGCAAGAGGCTTTCTCATCAGCTCTGGGAAGAAGTGTATGCTTGGTGGTAGGTCTACAGAAAACAGCTGGAATTTGCATGTGATGAATTAGCACCAAATATCCACTCCCTTCCCCTCCCCCCCCCCTTTTTTTTTTTGCTTTATTATTGTTGCATACTCTATACAATCTCTATGCAGTAGTACAGTCAATTGAATGCTTGTGCAGTAGAAATTGGTAAAAACCACGCATTTATGATAAGTGGGTTTCTGGATTGAGCACAGACTGAGATCTGCATGCTCCGCTGCTGGAAGGGTTGGTGCAGGTAATGGGATGGCCTGTGAACACTGTTCCCTGGCTCCTCGGCATGCAGGGTGCCCTGAGCTGGACTGTAGCACTCCAACCAACCACTGGCAGCTTCAACTCTGCATCTAAAGAAAGCAGCTGCTTTCTTTACATTCACTTTGTTTGAGACCTACTGTTTTGAATCCTACAAAGCTGCAAACATAAGCAGGTGTAAGATAGACTGCATTTATGTTCCATAGGCCTTTTTGATTGTTGGTTTTCTCTAAAGAGCTTGTAAAAGATGAGATGTTTCGGACTGGTATTTCTCTGATGACAACAGGACGAATGGGTTCCTTTCAGCTCATGCAGCTCTGTTTTCTTTGCAGTTTAGGGTGAGATTCCTAAGTAGCACAAGTTGAGCACACAAGTAACACTCAGAGTGCCAAAAAAAGTTGGTTTGAGGGAAGTGTGCAGATATTGTAGGCTACAGGGGAGTCGATGCTTCGTAGAGAGAGAGCTGATTTGCATGAGGCTGTGGATTCTGCAAGCTAGTCAGGTAAATTCTCTTTTAGAAATGAGAATATGAGATGGATGAAAAGCTGTAAAGCTGTTAATTGCACATGAGTAGTTTTCATGATACCATCTTTTTTTTTTTTTAGCATTAATTGGAACTGAGGAGGAAGTGTTTCTCCTTCTTACAGACTTTGCTTTTTATTTTTGGCTAAAGCTAAAAGCTATTGTTGATGCTAAACTGGCAAATCTATGAACTGAAGCCAGTATTGTTACTTGGATCTAAATTTGTAAGGACGTTTGATTGTCTTAGAAGAAAAATTTGCCTTAAGACCAGAATAATACTTTATGAGATTATTTGCACAGGTTTAGAGCTGAAAAAATTGTTTTGCCTATTGGTGTGTGGCGTTTAAAGTTGCATGTTGGTGGAAGGGAAGAATAATGTTAAAGAACGATGAAGACGTCAAATGATTATACAGTCGATACAGCCTTCACCTGCAGGCACAGTGCTTTCTGGCAAAGGACAGAGCTTTCCTACAGTGGCAGCTAACGTTACAAGGAGGAAAGTTCCCAGTATAGACTGTAATTTTGAAAAATTGCTGTTACTGTGTTTTTTAGGGAATAAACTATTGCAACGATAGATAAGGCTTGGCGTAGCTATGGCTGGTATCAGTTTGACTTAGAACTTTAAGTCATGCATAAATAGTGTGCACCAAGCTCAGTTTACAACTGATTTGTATTGAAATTATGGATTTACTTTAAATTCACTAAAACTGAATTGTCATTCTAAACGAATGCAGAGCCCATACAGTGTGTTGTCCTGATAGAAGTATAGCAGTCAGTGCTAAGGCTTGCTCGCCCATGGAACTGCCTGGCTTCTGACTAATATTTCATGTAAGTTTTTGGCAGGGAAGAGGAGTCGTTTTCTCTGTTTTCTGGAGGGAAGTTCTTCTGGAGAACCTGCTGGGTCTGCTGATGGTAGAGAGAGAGAGGGGGGGGGGGGGGGTAACAAGATTTTAACTTTGACTCTCCATGCTTCCCTGGGTTCTTGGAAGAGTAATGCTACAACAGAAGGCAGTTCAAGTGAAACACTTAAATCTGGAGCCATAATATCACTTTCTTCTCTTACTACTCCAGTTGTTACCATCACCTCTAGAATTGAGGTAACTCTCAAACAAAAATGGCAAAGCTAGCAAAACAGCGTTGGAGTAAGGTCGTTTGAAGAATTCTTTGTGTGGGATCATGAATATAGTCCATGTTTATTCGTGCAGTAACAGTTATAACTAATTCTGTAGTGCAATTGTATGCACCTCACTTACAATGTTCTGTATTTTTTTCTATCTGCAGTTTATATAGCTCTATATAGTTGTATCTGATCCTCACAACGTATCTGTAAGCTAGGGAAGTAGCATCCCTAGAATGCATCTAGGGAATCCTTTTCTTAAACTGCCTTGAGTGGAAAGTGGTATTTTTGCCCATTCTGTCTTCAAATGGTATTTATTTCCAATCTGGGCTGGATGAAGATGCAGAGTATGTGTTAGACCTATGCTAGATTTAAAGTTCATCTTTTTATGCTCATAGCAAACACAGCATCAGGTCATTGGAAAACACAGACTGCTTCCCAGTGTGAGAGAGCTCTTAGCAGTGCTGTTCTCTCAGCAGAGAAGTCCTAGCTGCTCATGAAGACAGAACAGGAGCAGAGGGGTCAGCGAAAGATGAGGAAGAAATGGGAGGACAGAAACCTTTGAGAAGGAGTGAAATGGAGTGGACCAGAGGGAAAAGAGATGCTTGGATATTGAGAAATCTATTTGCTATTCTGTTTCAGTGAGTAATTTCAGTAACTTTACAAAAAAATATGGAATATCAGCGTAGGCAACATGAGACTGCTTAGTAGTTAACTGAGTGGTGTGAGTGGTATTAGTTCTGAGTCATGCTGATGCACTGGTCTCACAGAAATGGAAGTTTTTAGACCACGTGTAAAAATGTTCCTTACAAAATCTGTGCTTTCAGACTGACTACAAACACTGATTGTTAAAGTTGTTGAGGGACCTTAGCTTAAGATGTTCTCACTATGAATTCTGTCAGGACACGGTGGGTACTACAAGGTTATGTAGAGTTTGAGCTAGCTGGTTTTTACAGGCCTGAAAAGAGCAGCGGCCATTCTGTGATTCCTCAGGCATGGTTTGTCTGCCTGTATAATTTAGGATTGAGGGGGAAGAGAAGTTATTGCTGATCATTTTATTCATGACAGGGTAAAACATGTCGCAGGAGGAGAAAATGAGGAAACTTACATCAAGGTAGCAAAAG
Organism: Gallus gallus; assembly: GCF_016699485.2. Lineage (NCBI taxonomy): Eukaryota > Metazoa > Chordata > Aves > Galliformes > Phasianidae > Gallus > Gallus gallus. Next base: position 37,507,973 of record NC_052535.1, on the reverse strand, counting down.
AAACAGCTAGGTTTTAAGAATCTTGTCCATCTCGGACTTTAAAACTTGGTCTAAGCCAAGTGGTGTAGCTCCTGCTGTGCTCTGGTGTCTCCTGTTTTGTTATCTAACACCTCATTTTCACAGGCAAGTTCTTAGAAGAATTAACTCTTATGTCACATGTTGCTTTGCCAAGATCTCAGTCCTTGTTTCTCTGGCTTGTTCTCTCAGTAGAAGACGCAGAGGTCAGGCTAATGAGTATCCTGCAGTACTTTTTAGGCAGTTTACGTGTCTATGGGAAGCTAGTCTGAAGAGTTGCCTCTTTTGTGTCTTGACCACCATTGAGTTGTGGAGTAGTTATTTTTTTCTTATTCTGCTAATGATTTTGATTGGTCAGTTACCTTTTGTCAGCACAGTGAGCAGGACAAACCAACTCTCTGGGTGAGTCGCTCTTCTGGCATGTAATAGATGGAAGCTTTACTCCTAGTTCTGTTGGTCCGTGTTGGTATTCCATAGCTGAGAGGGAAGAACACACCTGTCACTTGTTTGTATGTGTTGGGTTTCTAGGAGGTGGGATCTGTGCGTTTATCATCATGTGTTTTATAGCACATCGCTCATGGGGAGATAACCTTAGTATCCCAGAGCAGTTATCCCAGTGGCTGTTATCTCTTCCAAGCAGATCCTGCTTCTGCGACTCACTGAAGTTAACGGTTGTCACAGGAGTGTGTCAACCAGAGAGAAGATGGCATCTAAAGCTCATGGAGTCAAGGTATGAGTATTTACCTGGGAGGGTGGAGAGCAGAATTTTAGCCCTTGCTTTGACCTTGCTGGAAGCTGGTGCTTAAAAGGTTGATTTCTGATATTGGTGGCAGATATATCTCTTTTCCTGGGGCTGCACTTACTTTCTAAAGATAATTTTTGTATCTGTGAGGAGAACTGGGAGGTAAATTTATATGTTAACCTAGAGTTTCTCTTCCCAGACTGTCATGTAGAAAAACAAGCATGTTCAAGCACTTTTGGCTTCACCTCAGAACGTCTGTGTACAGCAAGCCATTTTCCTGTCAGAGCTGCTCTTCTTGTGGCTGGCTAGCTGCCTTGTTAGTTCAGTTGTTTAGTTGCTCACCTAGCTTAGCAGGGACGTGTTCATAGCTGACAGGCTTCTGGCAGTTTGTTTGTGGAGCAGTCTCTTCCTCCATCGTGTCCTACTTCATGCTCAGTAGTTACATAGGAGGGGAGGCTGTCTGACTCAGTGGTCCCCAGCACAGGAAACAAACTGTAGTAACGTTACTGAGGGGCTACTGGCCATTTCTTAGACTCTGCAGCGTCCCTCATTTTCTGCCTGTCTGCTCTAGTGTAATTAACTGCTCTGTAGATCAGAGCAGGAGACCACCAGAAAACAGAATGGTTGCTTCAAAGCCTTGTGCGCTGCAGTGGTTTCAGAGGAGTACGGATGATTGATGCTCTGGATTCTGTTGTCATGCAGCACTGAGAAATGGCTGGATCCTTAAGCTCCCACATTTGCTGTGAATTCAGCTACCCACCAAGGTGTGACTTGTGCAGCTAACTTACTGCCTTTTCTATTTGTTAATCCTACAAACTACGATAGCAGGTAATTCCTCTAGAGCTGGAAAGTCCCTGTAAGTCTAATTGGTGAATCTCCATCTCTTGCTGTATAAGGAACCAAAGTTAGCCTGGGGACATTGTTCTTTTATATAACAGAAAGGAAATGGCTCTTGTCCAGTTGATCTAGAAGCCTGAGGAGCCAGATCATCCGGTAGTGTTGGCCTGATTAGCTATAAACAGTTCTCGCTCAACTGCCCCGTTTTGTGTCTGCCCTTCTGTTTTGTTCAGTGAGAGGGAGAGGATGTGTGTTCCCTAGCTACTGGAGTATCTTCTGTGCTTCTGAATGGGAATACCTGTGTGGAACTGCCTTTGGTGTCTGCCAGACGCACAGCTCATGGGACAGAGTACTGGGGGAGAGGGTGGGTTTGTACCACGTGTGCAGAGGCATTGGGATAGTCAGCCATTAGATAGGAGCATTTACATCCTTGAAGACCTTCTCTGTGGGAAATGGGAAGTATTCATCTCCCTTAGGCACCCAACAGTGAAATGGTTAAATGTGAAATTCTACCTAAAATGCGCATTAGGAATTCAGAAGTTGGTTTTGAGTCACATCCCTGTGTGACAAGGATTTAAGCCTAGCGTGACTGCCCATGTAGCATCATCATCACGGGACCACTTTTACTAACTTGAGTGTCTCCGTGGACAAGCTGGTGCAGCACAGGGAGGGCTCAGGTCAGTTGGCTGCTGACCTAAGTCATGGAGGGTACTCCAGGACAGCATGGTTAGCTTGTTTCAGGTGCTTTCATGCGAGCTTTGCATATTAGTTCACCTTTTCCACAGTTGCTATTATGTGAAAGGTCTCTTTGATCTGTGAATGAGTCCAACACATGGTGCTCGCTCATCCAATGTTAACAGCAGAGAGATGTTATTTTTAGCTCCCGAATTCTTTTCTCCTTCACTGCCAGAGCTGAAGGACCTTTCAACCTCAAGACAGGCAACTGTTGACTACGTAGGGTATTGGGGACAGCTTGCTACTTACAGCTAGAATCTCTGTTGGGAACATCTTATTTTATTTTATTGCAAAATGAGTAAGTGGCTTTTTAAATAGCCCCCCCAAAAATGAAGTCGTTCCAATAACTAAATAAAGCAGTTGTGTTTTAAAGAGAACTGTTATCTTTGAAACATGCAATTTACAGAACTTGCTGCACTTATTCCTGATTTAGAACAATTCCAGCACTGAAGTACTTGTTTTTTACCCCTTAAACAAACAAGCAAACCCCAAACTGACAACCAAACAGGTTTCCAGCAAAAGCTAGGATGAACAAGAATGCAAACAGAGCCATCTCTCGTGAAACTGCAGTATGTGGCTGCTGTTCCCCCAGTCTTTTCCCCTGCCACCTGAGAGCATTCCCTTGCTGGGGGTCACATCGCAGAGACTAACATGCTGGCCACACTGGTACAATTGGGTTTGTGTGTGGTGCGTGCTGGCTTAAAAGGAAGCTGTTGTATAATATTTTCAATCATGACATTTCTTCTTACGCAACGTAGTTTTGGAGTCAGTTATAAACAATCTAATGATACAGCTTCCTTAGGGAGTAACACACCTATGTCATTTCTTGTAGCTCAAGCTTGACTCAGGCCAGTCCTACACCAATCAAGATTCAAGATAGCAGGCATGCTTATTTACCTTACATTTCTTAATGCTGCTTTTGCAGTGGCGCTCACCAATCACTGGAATAGTTTACCTATGGTTACAGTGTTTTTTCCCTACTTGAAGTCCTTTAATAGAAATCTGGCAGTCCTGCCTGGTCCTCAGAGCTGTGAAATGCCAATCCCTGAACCAAAGGGGAGAGGTATGAGACAAGTCACTGGTGGTGTTTGAGGCAGCAAAAACTCAAACGTGTTTTAAGAGTGCAGATGGCTGCTTGCTGACACAGGGGTGTCTCTCATGGTTGCCATTAGCAGTAGCAGGCCATGCTGCTGCATTGTGCTCCTCTCCCTGATGGCTGCTTAGACACCTATAAGACATTCAAGTGTAGGCTCCTACTCCTTACGTGGACATAGATGGCATCCAGAAAGAAGGGAATCCACTATCAGCTTAAAACCTCTACGCATTCAAGGGGAAATGATTTTAAGTTGAAAGAGGGAAGATTTAGGTTGGATATCATGGGGAAGTTCTTTACCAAGAGAGTGGTGAGGTGCTGGAACAGTCTGCTCAGAGAGGCTGTGGATGCCCTGTCCCTGGAGGTGTTTAAGGCCAGGTTGGATGGGGCCCTGGGCAGCCTGGTCTAGTATTAGATGTGGAGGTTGGTGGCCTTGCCTGTGGCAGGGGGCTTGGAGATTAATGATCCTTGAGGTCCCTTCCAATCTGGGCCATTCTGTGAGATAGAGGAAGCAACCATAGGAGCCTGGTATTTCTAGTTGGGCCAATTCTAGCTGTGAAGCAGAAGGTAGCACTGGCCATACCAATTCCTTCCTCCTGGTTCAAAATGAGATTCCTGCTCTCTTTAGGAAGAAAAGCTCCATACAGACAAATAAAAACAGTGCATTTCCTACAAGGGGACGCTGAGCCCAAAGTCTGCAGTCTAAGAAGTGACTGCACCTTTGTGGGCTTGCATCTACTTTCCAGGGATTCATCTCTTTCAGGTGTGACTCGTATCTTTCTTAAGTCAGACACTTGACTTTTGTTTTATTACAAAGCTTTTATTAAAAAAAAAAACAAAAACAAAAACAAAAGAACAAACAAACAAAAAAAAAACGAACAAAAACCCAAATGCTCAGCACATTTAACTCAAACTGGAATGACAAAAAAAAAAAAAAAAATTGGTTGTCAGTATTTTTGGCAAAGGCTGTGCCTTACTATTTAAAAAAAATGGGTACATCAATGCTCATTTCAACAACTGGCATAAAATCCCACTAACAGGCTAACAAAAACAGATACAAATACAGAACAATTGAAGTAATAATTCAAGTGCTGGGCTTTTTACAAGGAGAAGGGCGATGGGTAAGAAGGAGAACTCACTGCAGTCAGATTTGCTGGATGTATTGCTTATGTTTACAGAGGAGGTGATGCAAGACTGACATGGCTACTGACCAGCTGACTGTTGTTACATTTATTTAGTTCTATATGACACTGTATTATATAGACTGAGAGGCCACTATTTGTTACAAGTAGTTTAACAAAAAAAGCCACCTTTTTCCATACAGGCTTTTCCTCTGGCAGGAGAGAAAAAAAAAAAAAAAAAAAGGAAAATAAACCCCATTATTTAAAAAGTAGTTCAGATTTTTGACAGTTGTTTAAAAGCTCATACCTAGTAAAATATACACCAAGGAAATTACAAACTAAAAGTTAAAATACAAAAGCATTCAAGTTTCTTAAAAAAGCTAAAACCAAAATTGATCCTGTCGCACCATTAAATAAAAAGAAGTTTTGAGTGTGTCATCCTGGTCCAGGCAAATTCCATTCCTCGATGTGCTGTATGGGCAGCGGTGCTCTAAGTTACTCTGTTGGCTGAAGCAGGCAGAGACAGCCACGCTACTTTGTTTGCTGACTCAACATGGACACAGATGAGACGAGGGCTTAAGAGTGCAAGGCAGAGGTGGAGTGAAGACAAAAGCTGCTCTGCTGACCCAGGAGCTTATTCGCTCTATTTATATCAGGGCTGGACCTCGTGATAGTGAAGGATTTTGGCAGTGATTGTCTTTATGATTCAGTGTCTTTAGCAGTGACATCAGGGTGAATGACATCCTAGACAGACTCCTTGGGGGTGGTCTGTGTGGATGAAGGACACACCTAGGGTTTAACAAGCTTCCATCTCCAGCAGGGGTCCTGGTGTCGCCGCCTTTGCTTTGCAAGTTGAGAAAGCATTTCTTTTCCCACCTACAGGGGAAGAAGAAAGAGAGACAGAGATAAAGACTATGTGAAACTTTTTTTTTTTAATAAGCTCTTCAAAGAAGCTGTCCTGTGGAAAACATACAGTGATGGGTGACTGTTAGGGTACAGAGTGGGATGTGCATTGCAGTGTCCCAGTTAAGTAAAGAGCATTGCTATTTGCAGTTGCTTGAAGTTTGCAAGATTATTCATGGTTTTGTTTCTTGCAGGAGAGTACTTTGGGATTGTAAGTAGATGTCTTCAACAACTAGAAAGCATTTTTTACAGCTGTTTAGACGTTCGATATATTACATAAGTAATTCCTTTTTGTAGTGGATTTAATTTATTTATCTACAACATTTGACCCAGATACCTGCTACAAAATTAGACATCCTCAGGCTTTAGCACTTACTACAGCAGTTAAGGTCAATTAAACCTCTAGTTCAGAGCCTCAAGCTCTTCTCTGTAGAAATGAAGCGATGCTGTCTTCTGTAAGCAGCTGGGCCAAGGAATGCAGTGGGAGAGACTTGCTGAACAGTGACCCTATGCTGAGGAGGATTCATTCTGCTCTTTGGCAATGCAGGGTACATCTTCCAGCTGCATGCAGCCATCAGGCCTCTTACGCAGCAGTACAGTTCACTACGATTTTGGGCCTCATTCTTACACCATATGAAAAGCCCAACAGTGCAAGCCTGTAGCTATTGATCCTTCCCTGCAGAGAGGCACTGTTCTTCAGCATTAGGTCTCTGGGTTACATCAGCTGACTTATGCAACTGCTGACTCAGCCATCACACTGCCCTTCTGACCCAGACAACTGCCTTGTAATGGGGCCTCCACCCAGGGACTGCCGGGTGAGTCGGGCGTTTTCCACAGATGGAATCCCATGGTCTTGGGATTAGCGGTATCTCAAAAATCTACGTGAGCCTCTAGGCCTCCAGGTACTACCTGACTGCCAAACAAGCAGGTCAAGGAACAGCTTTAAGGAATGACCAAAATTAGCACAGGAATGCAATTCAGTGGAGAAGGTGAGACATACAAACTGCTTAGAGAAGATGCACTGCTGACACCTTCAATCACGCAAGGCAAGACAGAACAAATTGATGAAGAAATTAGCTTGTTTAAACCACAACTCAAACTTCTGTTACCAGAATTTGCCAACTGTGTGCACCTTGTCAGACTAATCGTAACAGAATGACCAAGCATGTAGGAGCCATAAGCAGAAATAATCAGCGAGTATTACAGTGGTAGCACTTAAACAAGGGCCATTTGTAACTGAGTCCCACCCCCTGCCCTCATGCCCTGTGGCTTGAGTGTAGGCCATTGTTAACACTTTTTCCCATACTGATTTGAGTACTGCCACTGAATGAAGAGTTACTCAGGCTAATGTGCTCCAGGGTAGAAAACCTCCAAAACTCATTTTGGACCTTCTGAATTTACTGGGCACAAGATGAGAACCCAAAATCTTACTAAACAAGCTGTCTCCTTGGAGGGAGCCACGCAAGCGACCACTGTTTGAGGGAAGGGGAAAGCTGGAGGACACTGGATTTAGCTACAAAGGTAGAAGGAACAAGCATGAGCTTTAGATTAAGCTGTACTAAACAGCTTTAATTTGAAGGAGGACGCTCTTCCCCCAAATACCACCGTCCCTTGGTACGTAGTGAATGACTTTCACCTGCTGTCGGTAGCCACAAAAGGACATTTAAAGCTGCTGTGGCCTCTTAAAACAGCACAGCTGAAAGTCCACTGGAAAACCAGCGGTTTCAACAGAGGTGGTCTGCACTGACTAATTCAGTTCTTATTTCCTCATAAAACCAGCCCAAGTCCCAACTAAAAAAAGCCTTCTGAGCTTCCTGCTTCTTCTTCTTTTTTTTTTTTTTTAATTATTATTATTAAATAAATAAATAAATAAAAGAAGTAGCAGAGTGCTCCGTAACACATGCGGATCAAAGAGCTACAAAGGGCTCTACCTTTCCAAGGAGCACGAAAGAGAGGCCAAGCAAACAGCAGAGGAACACTGGGGAGAGCACCCTGCAGCTTTATATTTATTTTGTGCCTTTTCATCCCAGATTTTCAAAGGTTTGGTCCAGGTTGCTCTTCCTGGGAAGGTTTTCCTCTCAGTCTTACATGAAAACATTCAGCTTCCTGTTGAGGAATGGCCTTGAGGCGCCAGGCCAGTAGTTCACAGCAGTCTGATACAAGCGCTGTGATTCAGAGCTACTCCCCATTAGCAGCCAGGAATGTCTACTTCACTGAAGGAAATGAAATGCTCTTCTGTTGAGATGGTTCCCTGCCTCCTCCCCCCTTCCCTTACCAGCAAGCTGTCTTTGAAGTCAGGAGGTTAAAATAACGGCCGCGGCCTTGCTCTGGCCCTCAGCTTTCTCCACCAGTGGCCGGCACTTCTCTCTCATCCAAACGCCGCATCAGCAGCTGCTGCCTCTTTTCCACAACCTCTCCCTACGCCTAAACAGCCTCCTTTCCAGTAGGGAGGTTGCAGATAGTACTGTAATCTGCAAGGGGTCAGGCACAGTGAAGCCCCAAATATTTTTATTTCTAAGCAAATGCTGCAATACAGAAAATTACACAGTGGCTATCCCGAAAACAGCATCTAGAACCCAGCCTTTTCCCAGCTGTTCATTACAGCTACATGCTGGAAATTGCTTCCACTGCTGATAAACCAAATAATACCTAAAAAATAGGAATGAGGACGGTGTTGCCTTACAGATAGAAAACAGGTCAAATCAGGATTCTTTTCAAGAAACCACAGGCATGAGCTGAGGAGACTGAAGACTTCCCACATCTAAGGCTTCACTGGGGGGCTGTAGCTGAAGTCTGGCCAAGCAAGGCATGCCCTAGCAAAGCCCAATCCACAAGCGAAGTCGGCTCAATCAAAGACTGCAATTACAGCTCCCTGGCTGCGGTTAGGCTTCAAAGAAAGTGCTGCAAGTCACATTTTACATATGTGAAGCCTTGAGCCTGAGCCACAATAGGAGGCACTGTCTGTGCCATTTGCACTGTACATCTGACTGCAGGAGGAAAGAAAAAACGGCCTCCTCGAGTAAGAAACAGAAATAAAATTCAACAAAAATTCAGTGTAACAAGAGGAGCCTCGCTACTGAAATGATACAGCTGCATTTCGGGAATGACTGCCGTAAAAATAAAGTGTCCGAACAAGCCTGGGCTCAACAGCTGAGGGCAGGAGCACCAGAGGGGGGTCAGAATTCCTCCCCACGCTTGGGAATGAGATGGATTGAAGGCTGGGTCTGCAAGGGCCTCGAGTTCCCCTTGCTTCTCCCATGGTTTTTCACTCATCTCCATTTGGTGGAACAAGGGAGAAGGGATTATGCAGATTCATCCAAGTGATGCTAATCAGCAGATGTTATGGAAGAGAGCTGAGCTTCTGGGCCTGGCCGGGGGAAAGCGCTGAGTGAGAGAGATATCTAGCCCTTCACAGAAGGCAAGAGAAAATAGAAGTTTTCAACCAGGCATTTTTTGCCTTCACCCTCCCTCAACACAGGTTGTTCTCATGCAGTTGTAAAAAGATGCAAGACGACAGCAGTTACATGTACTAAAAAAAAAAAAAAAAAAAAAAAAAAGCCAGTCTCCAAACCTGGGTTTTAATGCAGTACTTCAAACAACGTGGCAAGCTCAGGGATCCGACAACGGAAACTCATTTTCTTTTGAAGTCCCAAACGAACATGTTCGACTTGCTGCCAGCATGGATCCTGTACTCCCGAAACTTGAGTACGCAAAACGGGGCCATGATTTATCTGAAAGGTTCCCTCTGTTTGTGAAGCCCCTTTGTACGCTCCTCACAGCAGAGCCGTACAGAGGTTCAGGCGCTGCCGTCTGCTCCTCTTCCTGCCCAGCTGGGCCATGGTTTGTGGGGTTAGCCTAAACCAGAGCCTTGAAATGTTCTGGGCAAACAAAAACAAACACTCCACAACCTTTGTTGTTGCTAAACAAAAAAACACCTCCCAGCAAAACCCCAGTTGTTTTAGTAATCTGATTTGCTGCAGGGTCCCGCAGGCTGTTGTAGCGCATGGCTGGAGACCTACGGGAGAGAGGAAAAAGCCCTCTGCGAGAGCTGGGTGCCAGCAGGCACCAGAGGCATTTTCTTAAGCTGCTTTTGTTGCTGCAGAAATTAGAAAAATTGTACCTTAAAACTGCAACAGATACTGCCACGTTGAGGCTATGTCATCGGTAAGGTTTTCTGTTAGGTTGTTTTTGGGGGGAAGGATTCTTCCCCCACTTGCTACTGTAGCTTCAGCCGCCCGTTGCTGGTAACTGTGAGGAGGGGTCTGGCTACAAAATGCCCGCTTGTGTTTCAGATGCACTGAAGTAGCTCACCGAAGAGCTGCAACACATTCCCCTTTCAGTGGGTCTGAGAGCTCTTCTGAGGAGGCTGGTATGGCACCAGGGACACCCAGGTGTTCTGCAGCTCCCGCTTTGTTCAGCTGAACTCAGCGATGCCAAAGCAGGTGTGGCTCTTATCAAAGGCCCCCTGTGTAGGCAGTGCGAAACTAGAAGCTCTATCACTGAGCTACAATCTTATGCTAGAAGGCTCACGACATGTTTTTCCTGTTGGGGGGGGGGAGGTTCTGTGTAATAAAAAACAGATTACCTCTAGACAGCAATCTCCAGCAGCTTCTTAAAGAAGATATACAAAAAGTGATCTGTAGATATACTAGAAGTGACTGCAAGGGAGGAAAAAATAGGCTTGTGCCCTTCTGTACCTTTATAATATATACTTAGAAGATTAAGACAAAGCCCCTCTGCTCTCTGAAGGAATTAAATGAACCTCTCACATCTAATTTCTAAAATAACGATAGAATTGTAAATGTTAAAGTGCCAAGAAAAGGGAAAGACATTTAGCCAGGACTTGGTGCCTGTGGTTTCTGTTTTGTTGTGGTTTGTTTGTTTTTAGAAAAAACCCCACACCTTCTTTATTTTATAGACTGAGAGCTGGGAAGAGAGATCCATCCGTTCTGTGGGCACTGAAATTGTTACTGCAGTTTTAATCCGTAAGTGAGAATTTTTAAAAGAAGTAATGTATTTAAGGTTTCCTTTGTAGATCACTTTTTCGGCTGCCATTAAACATAGCTTACACTTTATACTGTACAGGAAAGATAGTCTCAATATTTAAATCTGCTAGTGCGGATAGAATCATTTAAATAGTCTATTTTATACAACCAAAGGTAAGAGGTGTAAGCAGAACGTCTTCTTGAGCGTTACTGACTTCTACAGCCACACCCCCATAGGGCAGCACTACCGGGGTAAGACAGCTGTGCACAGAGACCACCGCAGAACTCGAACACATCGAGTTCCCTTTGATGCAATTACGTCTTCTCAGCAAAAAAATCTCTAGAAAAGACACAAGCCTCCTGCCGTGCATCTCAAAAGGCATGCATACGGGAGGAAAACAACTAGTCAGCAAAACTCAGTCTCACCTAATAACAAGCAAATGCACGCACCTTAAAGCTAATTAATTATATACAGTTATTTTGGAAATAGCATTTTACCTCATGCAATTTCAGGTATCCCAGGGGTGAAGGATAGAGGGCTCCCAAAAGTTCGGAGTTTAATTCTGGTGCAACTAAATGTTCATGATGAAATCCCTATCTGACATTTGCAAGGAGGAAGCAACCTCAGAAGTTATGTCTCACTACTCAGCCAAGCCTCCTTAGTTCCCTTAGCCCACTGACCACACATCAGCGATGCGTGCAACAAGAACACCCAGAGAGATGGTTCCTATTTCGCTCGTCTGTACCTAACCCTGCCCACACACCGGTGCAGTGACACCTCTGCACACATGCTTCCAACATCTACAAATGCTGGAACCTATGGCAGAAAGTCCAGCTGTCCTGAGAGGCTGGACTGAAATGTATTTTGTCTAACTGGCTGGTGGTTTCATGTTTATCTGTCCTGACAGCAGCGCTTCAGCTGGTCCTGCTGTGAGCTTCCCACCCTGCACAGCTTTCTAATTTGCACACTTTCAACCTTTTTATATGGTACCGTCCTACCAAGCGGGTAAGGGATCAGAGATTTTAAAGATAACTTGCATTAGAAGTCCTAAAGCAGAGGACTAAGGAACTGATGCTACTGAAGATGTGCTCTACTAGCAGTGACTTCTACAGTGTCAAAATCAGTAAGTCTTCGGTTTAGGTTTGTTCTTGGTTTTGTTTTTTTGTCTTCGGGATGGGTGTTTCTGCACTCGTATATCAGAAGGCCTCCTCAATTCAGTCACTTCTGAAAGTCAGGCTGGCAGAAACATAACACTGCTTGCTTGCTAGCTAGACAAGCTTTGACAAAACTGTGTGTGGATACAGTTCTGTTGAGTTAGAGGATAGACTACACCTAAAGAGAGTCTCAAGTGGCAAAGGCTTTTGACAGTGTTGTAACAACACATCAATCACTCATTTTCAATTATTTCACATAGGTACACCACAAAGGGAAACTACAATACAAAGATGAGCACTAGAATGCTCAGGATTTGCTCTCATTTGGAATTAAACCGCATTTGAAAATCTTAGGGTTTTCTTTATGAAACACTTTGCTTCCACAGTTTTCTCATGACCTCAGAATCCTCGGGCTGGTGCTAAGTTTACTGAGTCTACCAACTTAGGCAGTTTTCAGCCCGAGAAGAATGGTGCCTCAGCAGTCGACTCCCTGTCCCCACCCTATCCCACAGGAAGGGTGTTAGAACAATACTATTCCTTCTTTCTGGCCCAAGCCTCCTACTGCTAACACCTTAGAAGTGAAATGATACTGTTGTTTAACTTCTTGTAAATGTGACTGAGTTTGAACTCCAAGAATCTCTGCCTTCACAGCAGCATCTGCGGCTCACACGGACAAAACAAACAGGCTCTGGGCATTCACCTGCTGAGTTACCTACCTCTGCTCTTTGCCAGTTTAAAACTGGAAACGCTGACTTTGTAGCTGACCTTGTTAAACCCTTTGGTTGAAAAAACTAACATTTTTTAAGTACTTGCAATATTCTCTTGTTTTGTCAATCTAGTGTCTGTGTTGACTGTCTGGCTGAAAACATTCTACTCTTCTTTATTTAGGAAACCCATGCTTGGCCACCATGGTGAATTGCCCTTATCTCTCCTACAGTTGCTGACTGCCTCCGAAATTGCCTTCATACCCTCCCTCCCCACCGGTGTTTCCCAGGCTGGAAAAGGGGGAACTGCATATGCTCTGCCACATCTCTCCCAGCAGGTGTCAGTGCCCTTCTGTACCTGCCATGCAAACAGAAGGCAAACAGGCAAATAGAAGCTTTCCTTTTGGTGTTTTTCTTGATGTCACAGAGCCTGAAAGAATGGACTTTTCCCTCTTTCTCCCCGGACGGATCAGCATTAGGTTGGAATTAGTTGCAGGAGGGGATATATATATATATATATATCCCTTGTGAGGGATATAGCCTTGTCTTTGAAAATTTCTAAAAGGTTGAAGTTAACTGTAGTTAGTAACTATTCTGATCTATTCTAATAATATAAGTATTTAAATCCATCAAACATTCTTTGTTTCTCACTCCTCATTTTCCTTCTTATAAATTCTTCCAGTGATTACAGGTATGTTATAGCCAGCATGGCCCAAATGCCTCTTGTGACTTTCTGAAGCTGGGAGAAGCTTCGTGCAGCATTAGCCATCCAAGAGGCCACATCTGTGCCGGTCACTCTAACTACTGAAAGATGCTATATCGTAGTAGTCATACAATCTGAAGGGGGAAGCAGCAAACTCATTGCTTTTTGCTTTTCTCTCAGGAGACAGAAGGTGACATATTTGGAGCATTTCTTTCCAGCCCTCTTGCCTATATTGAAGAATTCTGTTTATAAGCAGAAGAGGGAACAAGGGAACATGGGTCATCACCTATGTATCTTAAAGCAAACCAGGACATGTCCCTGCACTGCCATCGCCACAAACGCTGACTTCTGCACAGACCCTCCATGTTGTGTCAAGTTTCCAAACAGTAAAGGGCTATGGATAGGAGCAGGAGTAGTTTGAAATGAAACAAACACCTAGCAGGAATTTCAAGAGCACTGGACAAGCCATGTTATTAAATGCGTGCCTTAGAAAACAAGGTACCACATCCCCCCTGCATCTCTTCTCTAGGCCAGTCAACTACGACCGCAGTCATCAGATGGTTCTTTTCCACAGTATATGCTGGCTGTAGATCAGTCCACTTTATACTCTTTCACAACCTAACTCTGTTTTACTTCTAAGTTGTAAGCAAAAGATAAACCAACCATAGATTTTTTTCTTACAACACCATCCAAACTTTCTCCTGCACGGAATTTAGGCTTTAATTTCCATATAGGAGATTTGAAACATTACAGGTTATTCACTGTTTCAAGTTAAACATTCTTAATCTGATCCAAGTGCTTCTGATTCTAAATCAGCATTAGTCAAGTCTCCTTCTTTTTGAAAACTTTGCTAATCTAAATGCTAATTGTCACTGCATTTTGCAAGCCACATACACACTTCTCACAGGTTTTCAAATGTCTATTACACTTCTCTATCACTCTTTCTAGCCCTTGAAGATATGCCAAAACACAATGTTAAATAATGTAGCTTGTGAGGACTTCCCAATTGCATCCTGCCATATGTCAAAAGATGCACTTTTTGCAATTACCCTACACTGCAAGTCAGTAAAAGTTAACTAACTATTCATTAGGGGGACTTTTGTTAGCACCCTTTGACTTCCTCAATGATTTATAAATAGCCACAAGATGCTAAAGTATCAGTATTTCTTCTCGAAGGTCAAATCAGATAGGGAATCAGACATCATCATTTCTGACACAGAACTGCTCCCATTTACAAGCTGTGTTTAAAACAAAAAGCACCCCACCTTTCTGAAAGGTACTCAACAGGCAGTCTTTACTTTGTCTTAGCTCTCCTCATTCTCCTTTCTTCCTGGCCTCTCCCAAACTCATTTTTACTGTTGTCTGGTCCTGTGCTACTCTCAGTTGACTTCAGAAGGAGATAAAAAGTACGAGATACTTCAACAAATGCAAGTTATTTTGAGCACTATACACTGTTGTGTTGGGCCGTGTGAACCAAAGACAAAAGGGCTCAGCAGCTCTTCAAGAATGGCCACATACTTTGGAGTATCCCAGGGTAAATTAGCAAGGGCTGGAGTACCAGGTCACAGCATTCCTAAAACTTTCTAATATTAAAGCATTTTTACAAATGCAGGCTGGAGAGCGTAGTGGAGCCCAGTTAAATCCTAAGCACTGAAGCCATAAGGAGCTTGCTCTTACATACAGCTCTGAGAAGAGGAGTAACTTAATGCTACCATCTTGATTTTGCTGCTCAAATGATAAGCAAGCCAAAAAGCTGGTTGGAGGTCGGTCTTAAAAATCAGTTATGTCCTGAAGTGTTCAGGGACCAAAAAAAAACCACCAACCCAACCTTTCACAGTCTCTTAAATCATTTTAGTTTGCATGTCTCTTCCGTTACTTCCCTCTGAACATCCCACCACACAACCCTCCCACCATTTCATCCTTCTCACGTCACCGTAATTACAGCTCTGGCTCATCTCCTTTGTGCTGCATCTCGAGATTCTTTCTTTGGTCTTGCCACCTACTCATTTCTGATTCTTCTCAGATAACAGAATGCTTGTCTCCTTCCCAGACCTCCCACCTCCTTCCCCTTCTTCCTTACACCAGCCATACGAGTAAGGAAGCCCATGTTTTCCTGTCTCCAAGCGCTCTTTGCGCTCACTGAAAGGCATTCCCAAACTTATCATCTCCATCCAGTAAAGACTACAACAGCTCTGCTGTGGGCCTGGTAAAATATTATGCTTGTGGGCAAAACATTCCTTGGATTAGGCTTGCAAAGGGCAATAGTCTTAACCTTCAGAAGTTTACTTTCAAGTCTGGCTGATTCAGGTTCCCTAATTCATTCTATGCCTTTACTTCCAGCTAGAGCACATCTGTACATCTCAGTGGAGGGCATCCACTTGGCACGCAGTGTTTGTGATGCTGCTGATGCACGCAAGTATGGAGCCAACAGCACCTTCCCCATCAGTGGGAGAAGATGCCTGCCATTCTCACACTTCATTGTGTACATTGCGTGAGGGCACAGACACAGATATCACAACAGTTTCCACCCTACTACAGAGCTCAGCGGAAGGGAGGAAGGGATGTGGAGGTTACAGAAAAGAAAGCCCACATACTCAGAACATTTCTCATCTTCTATTTCTACTAATGCTCTACTATGGAAAATGCAAACAAAGAGACTCCAGTAAAAGTAGTTCAGTGTAGGCAAAGCAGCCATCCTTAACTGTAACGCGTCCAAGAAACCAAACATTTCCCAGTTTTTGCCTGTCACACTAAACTTAATGGTATTCTAATCTGAATTAGTTTCTGTGCATTAACTCAGATATGCCAACAAAAAAAATGCCCAAACACAATGTTAAAATGATGTAGCCTGCCCATCATATTTGTAAAGTTCGTTGGTAATGCGTTAACATCGAAGGGAAAAATACTCAAAACAAACATGGTCCAGGGCACCTAAGCTGAAATTCCAATGGTAAACTCAAGGCTGAAGCACAGAAGAGACCTGAGCCATGCTGCCTGGCTGCTGGGTGCTGTGCTGCACAGCGCAAAGCCAGCGTGGCTTCCCCTGGCTGGAAGCTGAAGCAGAGGGGAGGGGCAGCAGGACACTTTGCAGACTGCTCCAGGTGTCAAGGGGATTGCACGGTCAAACAAGTCAGAGGAGAGGAGAGAAAGAGAGCCCATTTCATTCGTAATGCATATAGATGTGTAGAGAGTGTTACTTTTTGCACAGCTCCTGGAATTCTCAGGGATCTCCCAAGAGCAGTGTGGGTTAATTAGACTGTGTGGAAGTCACTATTATTTTAAATCAACTCCACTCCTACTAGAAAACATATCTCACTGGCAGGAGGAGAAGAACCAGCCTTCCAACACAAACACTGAGAAATGAGAATCTCTCTGCGGTGCTGTGTGCTCTCACAGCCCGCCTTGGCGGTGTTACTGCCTATGTGTAACGACGACTCCTTTCACCCTCCTTGAAGATGATATAAAGAGAGAAAACACACACCAGAACTACAACAAAGAGAGCCCCACTCTGCCGAAATAACGCTGTACAATCAAGGGAGACATTTCTGATACAACTGAAATACAGTCCCATGTTCTTAGCAAATGTGTCGTTAGTATATAGGTGAATAAATTAAACAAATGGTGTCCCCAGACAGCCAGTGTCAGCACAGAAAACGCACTCCAAAGCCAGCTTCCAACCCGCTTGTTGGCAACTGCAGCATTTCGCTGGCTGGGATGGTTTGCACTGCTTAATAAACCCAACCCTGTGCTTCACAGGCAGACTTCAGCGAGTCAGTGAGGTACGGTCAGTTTGGAAATACTGAGGTTAAGAAGTGAAATGGTGAACACCTAATAGATAGCCGGTATAAAAACCATCATTAGTCAAAGTAACGTTAGCTTTGGGATATGATACTTCTGCCGTTTTTGCTAAATCCATATTATTGCATAAAATTGATAAGAAAGCTCGTTTTACAAATCAGTTTTATCAGGAAAGCTATAGAGATGTTCTTACCATGCTTCAGATGTAGGCAGCTGTCATTCTGGGGCCTGTACCTGTAGAAGATTGTTTTCCTTTAACAAATTTCTGTTACAGAGTTTTTGCACATTCCAAATAAGTTTGTTTGCTACAGCATAACTTGTTTTTTTTGTTGTTGTTGTTTTTTTGGGGGGGTGTGTGTTTTTATTTTTTCATTTTTCTTTTCATGGTTCTTATACCAGCCATTTTTGTTGGGGGAAACAAGAGTTTCTCTTCCTATATTTTAAAGGCGAAGGGGGGGACCTCACTGATGCTTTTAGCCAGCCTACCAGGCAGCTGTCTGTTAGTGTACGCAGAAACGTAAAATACGGTTGATAAAAACTAAAGCGGCTACAAAAAGGTCAGTGTGAACTTTCCAGCGTCCAGTAATCCCACGCGACATTTGAGAGGTTAAGTCTAAGGACGATACAACACTGACTGGGGAGAAAAGCAAAGGTAAAGTAAAGCAGGACAGCGGTTGCAGCAACGAGTAACTTCAGACACAGATGTTGACGCGCAGTCAGGAAAGGCGTAAAGGAAAGGAAACACGTAATGTGTGCATTTTTACAAGCTCGCATTCAAAGTGAAGTATCTTTTAAAGCATTGGTCAGAAGCAAGTGTTAGAGAGCAGCATGTAAAAATTAAATAGCGTGAGCCCTGGTTTCTGAAATACAGCTGACGCGAGGACTAAGAGCTGGACACGGCCTACCTGATGCTGATTCCTGCAACTTTTCTCTCTTCCTCTTCTTCTTCTTCCCCTGCAAAACAGGTGATGTTACCACACCATGACACACAGACATGGTATTTTTGCCCTCCTTGCCTCACAGCATAGAAACAAAAGCCATTTGGACACTGAGAGAGCAGTTAGGAAAAAAACACAATTGTTTTGGGGGTAGCTAAACCTCTTCTAACCCACCTTTGACTGTTTCAGTGGTAACGAGGGTATTGCTCCCAGTATCTAAGGAGAAATACGCACATGAGCAATATACATTTTTGTATCCAAACGGAATTACAATTTCTGGCAGCTCTTCAACTAACACTGGCAGCCGCAAGCATCTAAAAGACTTCTCATGCTTAATAAACTGATGACACATATGCTGATATCCTAATTTATGAGTCTTGCAAGAATTCTTCACGCATGCAGATACTTACGCTGTCATACATGGCAACAGCAGACAGGGTGCTGGAAATACCTAGGATTTGTCCCCAGGGTGCAAACCAGCCAACTACAACCATTCTGATAACGCCTGTAACTTAACAAAAGCCAAGTCCCGTATGGCCATGCCTGCACAGCGAGGAGTGTCCCACACAAATACCAGGCTGGTGTGCAGTGAGCAAGGGCAGGACAGGAATGGCTGCCAGGCAGCTGTCTGTCTTGGCCACCACGCTGGCACCAGTGTGTGAGCACAGCCATCGTGCCAACCCACACACAGAATCAGCCTTCCCTCACGCCCCCGGCTATCGAAAAGGCCAGAGTGCCTGGGTCGCATGGGCTGTCAGAGAACAAAGGATCAGCTCAGACCCACAATTTTAAACCTCAGTCACCCTGTATCACCCTAATTGCCACCTTGACAGTCTTCCATATGGCTCCTTCTTATTGCTCTGTATTCGCAATCTTCTCAATCACAGCTTTTTATTGAGGGAAAAAGGAAGAGGAGAGGAGAGGAGAGGAGAGGAGAGGAGAGGAGAGGAGAAGAGAGGAGAGGAGAGGAGAGGAGAGGAGAGGAGAGGAGAGGAGAGGAGAGGAGAGGAGAGGAGAGGAGAGGAGAGGAGAGGAGAGGAGAGGAGAGGAGAGGAGAGGAGAGGAGAGGAGAGGAGAGGGGAAGGAAAAGGGAAAAGGGAAAAGGGAAAAAGGCAGGAGAAAGGGTTGGGGAAGAGGAAGGGGAAAAGGAAGGGGAGAAAGGGGTAGGAGAAGGGAAGGGAATGGAAAGGGGAACAGGAAGGAGGAAAAGGAGAAGGAGGAAAAGGAAAAGGAAAAAGGGGGAAAAGGAAAGGGAAGAGAAAAAGAAAAAAAAAGAAAAAGAAAAAAAGAAAAAAGGAACAGAAACAAAAAAAGTATAAAGAAGAGAGGAAAAAAAAAGAATGGAAAAGAAAAGAAAGAAAAAACAAAGGAAGTCACATCCATGTATATTTTAAGAAAGCATTCAGGCTGCAAGAGAGGCTCTAGCAGATGAGCTCTGGCAAACCTTGCTGCAGATGCAGTGAGTGACTGTGTGGGACTGTGTGGGACTGTACCTTGCTGTCCCTCTAATGTCCTCCACACCAGAGGAGCTCCTGAGGCTGGCAGCTGGACTGGGCAACGCCCTATGAATGAGTTCCCAAACACAGGACTACAACAAGGGATCACAAAGCAGATTTGCAGGGCTCAGGGAAATTCAAAGCAACATGCTCTATCATGTAAACACACGGACAATGCTTTTTCACTATACTGCATACTGAAATGTCCTGACAGCTGATTTGAGATCCATCTACGATATCAGAATTGAAAGGACAAAGGAAAAGGCTGAGCTGAAAACTAATTGCCAGCATTCCCAAAATAAGTAGTTTGTGATACTTTGATGGACTACATTGGGTGTCAGTAATAAAAAACATTAAAAACCCAGATACTGACAACAAAAGTCATCCCCAAGTCACTTTTAACTCTGAAAGTACTGCAACAATCTCTCTGCTAAATCAATAGCGTCATTTTTGACTGCAAGGTGGCAAAAATGAAGGAAAAATATGATGACTTAGACCCGAAAAGGATTCAGTGATGAACTGTGATCAACTCTGATTGCCTTCTCACCACTGCTGCAACATGTGCCACCATTCCTGGAGAGGCAGAGAGGGCTGCGGGAGGAATGCTAGCAGGATTCTCCGATGTAATATACAGGACTGGAGGACGTCAGAGCTGAACTGCTACACAGGATATAAGTAGGAAGCACATCAAAGAGAGAATGCTTGTGTGCCATCTTATATACTCAAAATGTCTGTCAGTGCGTGTAGGAAACGGCAGGTCCACTGCTTGTACTGTATGGCAGTGAGTGCTGTGGCAAAATACACTGGATTCGGGAAGTCAATATGCCTGAGCATCACAGGACAGTCACTGTTCCCCAGGTAAATGTAAGCTACCAAAAGGTACCTTTCTGGCACTTTAAAGGCCAGCCACCACAGGGAATGCTGACAGCAAGTAAGCATGAACTGGCACCGCTGTGAGGTACTCCAATTTTCCAGCAAGTAATTTCAAGACAATTGAAGTCCCCTTGTTGCACATTTCAGAAAGGCCCTGTTTGTTCCCAGGTGCATTTCAAAACAGATCTGTTGACATGGTCTGGTTACTTGAAATAAACCCCACCTGCATAAGGTCATGACAGCTGATCTGCTAGGAAAGAAGACTATAAAACAGGCAGAAACAGGCTGCCAGTGCTTACAGCAGCATCTGTGCTTACAGAACTGAGCATGGATGTGAGCAAGACCAAGGCTTTTGCTTCACAGATGATCAAACAGCTTCTGTGTCAATACTTTCCATGCCAAAAATCTCCCTAAGAGAATCAGGCTTACAACAAAAACTTTGTTTAAGCTGAACAGTCATTGTGTTGCACTGGAAATGTCGGGTACTTCTGCAGTCTCTGTTAATGCTGTATTCAGGTGCCTCGAAATTTTTAACATCCGAAAGACATCACTGAAACAGAAAATGCTATTGTCCACCCAATACAGATGGGAAACTAAGCCAGACACAGCATGTACACTTCCCATCACAGTAGATGTCACAGTTGACAGGGGACAGAAAGGAGCTCAGATCTCAGGCTGGGGTCAGTCTCTCAGGACTGTGGCTTCTGAGCTACGTTATGTAATATACAACTCCACTGACTGCTCATAGAGAGAACAATTGTGTAGTTGTGCAGTGTGAGCCGTGCAGTGTGGCAGTAGGGCTTGTTTGATATTTAATTATAAAAAATGAGTAATTGTTAAAAAAAAAACCTTTGTTAAATTTCTTATCTTTTCCGAACTGTATAAAAGCAGAACCTACCATAAGGTTTATTTATACGAGTCTTCCAGGCTTTATTTCAGAGACAGACCATCCTGAATGACTTTCAACTAAAGTTCAGTGTGCAGCAACTCCCCTTGCTTTTGTTCTCCTGAAAGGGAGGTGCCCCTTTTTTTTAGCTCAGGTCTACAGAAGATTTTTGGATATCAAGTAATCACGTGACATTATGGAAAATTCACAGCTGTACTTCAGCTTTCAGACTTCACAGTTGATTGCCTGAGAAGAACTTGCTGTGTTAAATTTCCCCCTCAAAAATAGTGACCATCGTAAGATGCATCTCAACAACATCTCAGAATCTCTAGATGTCTGAAGTGCAAACAAATACCAGGTTTATGTTTGCTCACCATCCCTCCTATCAGAGCTTTGCACAAGTTACATGTCAAAAAAGAAAAAGGAAAAACACCTGTCAAGGGAAGGAAGTTACTTCGAAAAGAACCTTCAAGAAAGCAACTTACGTAGTTGTCTCTTGCAGACCAGCCTGGATAAAGCTGCATGTGTAGCTGCCTTTCTTTACGAGCTAGTTCATAATATTTTGCTTGTTCTTCACGAGAGAGAGCATGCCACTGCAAACCAAATAAACACAGCATTAGACCAGGAAATAACTCCTACCTAAGCAACAGATGACATAAGCAAGTATTTTTGTGACTTTGATTCAGTCCTTCTCCATTGCAAAAATGAAATTCATTAGCAGCTACAAGCACCCATGTTTATTAAACAACTTTCAGGCATTTGTCAACTCTGTAACTGCCAACTGCCTTGAGCAAGACAAAAATCACTTATGGAAACAGGGCTCACCGTATAATCCGCTCAAAGAACCATGTTCTCCCAACACGACACAGACACACACAAAGCAAAAAATATCCTAGTTCTTGACAAAACAGCAGGTTCGTGCTGCTTTTAAAGGGCACTGAGCTCCCCAGCACAGAAGGGTTTGCTGTCTTGCTTTGAAGCAGCTGCACGCAGGTCTTCATCGTCATGAAGGGCTCTCAGAGCACCAACAGGCTCCTGTTCCGAGATCAACCTCTACACATTGAGCTCCAAGGTACCCGCCTTCTGCTTTCTTGTGGTTGTAACAGAAGAAAATGGCAACTGCAAAAAGTTTCTAAGAAACAACCACCACAGAACTGTAGTCTTCCAAATGACGAGTTGACCTCTGTAGCCAAGAAAGGATAAATTTCCTGCTCTTTTTACCTAATTTGAAAAACAACAAACTAAACCGAAAACCTGCACAGTGCAAAAGGCACCATTTACACTGGTATCCAATCATTTTGTAGTTATTGAAACATCTATAATAGACCTGAGCCAAAAAGACAAATGGAGTTTTAGTTAGAATCAGGTTCACTGCTGCAGCTTTCAGTGTCTTGCTTGACTTTGACAACGTGCGCTGGGACAGAGAGGGATAGTGATGCAGGATGCATTATAAAAAGAAAGGTATTAAAAACACAGACGTGAAATCAGTGAGACACTCGCAATAATAATTTACAGAATCACGATTTTAGATCAAATCACATCTGATTTAAGACATCATTTTGTTACATGTCAGAAGATGTGAACTACAGGGCTGGTCTGCCTTGACTTGGCAAGTTCAATGTGTTACTGAGAGCAGAGCAGCTCAGCCTATTTGCAGCTCTCATATTCCACACATGCATTCCAAAACTGGAAGGTTCTGAGCATTTAAGGAATGAGGAGTGAGCATTTTTCACTTGTGTCTAAGCAGTCAATAGCAGGTAATGCAACAAAAGCCCAGTTACAACTGTGGAACAAATTCCACACAAGCAACTGAGGCAGCCAAATTTCAGCATGGAACAAGAAGGGTCAGACTGCCTCTGTGACAGGCGGAACATTTCTGGTTCAGTGTGAATGAAGTGAAAAACCTTAAGAAAATAAGATAAGGGGACAGCCTCTCTGTCTGCAGATATTATTTGATGGTACCAAGAGGACAGTCAGAGAACAGCTGCCTTACCAGAAACGTGAAGGTAAAAGGTCTAAGAATGGAAACTTAGTTTTCCACTCAGCACATTGTTGGAAGTTTTTACAGGTTATATGGAGTTTTTCTGTAGCTGCCTGGCCCATTCTTCTTCATTTTCTAGTGTCACTTGTTCCTAGATTTACAAAAATGCTCCTTGTATGGCAATGCTGCCAGTCTTTCATTTCTTGCTGGCTTCAGTGCCTACACTTAAAACCCTCTGAGCTGCTAAAGAGAAAAACTGGGATTCCAAAACATGCAGAGAAAGCTCTGGGTTAGAAGGCTTTTTCTTAGAAGTTGGCATTCTTCCATACTGCAGACCTGGAAGGTGCATAAAGCTGCCATTTCACTGAGAGTGTTTTATGCTTTGACCCTTGCTGGGTGTGAAGAAATGCTGAGCTAAGATCTAGAATCAGAGGCATAGGGGTGGGAAGGAGAGAAAGAAGCTTTCCTTGGTTAAACATGAAGATTTCCTATGTTGGACTTTCTGACTAATTGATGGCATCAGAGGGCCCAGCAGCATGCAAGGCGTCAGCTCCTGAGAACAGAGGCTCCTGTTCCAAAGCGGCACAGAGTACAGTGAACAAGGAATAGGATGACTGAAAACAAAACATTTGATAATAATTAATCTCCAAGCAATTAAATGGGATAAGATGTACATTTGTACCACAGAAAAGGAGAACCTGAAGTACTTTTATGGAAATTCCAAAGCAATGGAAAAAGCACTGAGCATAGCACTGAGGTTTGATTCAGTAGCAAAATGGAGATAAATAAGTCACTGCCATCATTCAAGCCAAGACATACTCAGCAACTAAAATGAATTACTGAGGGAATGAGAATGAAAACACAATCATAGGGACCTGAGTGCAAGAATGGAAGATATGAGCACTGAGATGTCATTGAAGAAGAAGCAACAAAAACATCAGAGAAAGAAGAACCAAAGGATAAGTAACAAGAGATTTCTGCATTGTTTGAGTGGGAAAAAAAGGCTTCAGAGGGCTAAAATTGTGTACTGACTTCTCACTTAAAAGCACGGGGTTTCCAGAGAGTTTTAGTGCCTCTTGATGCTGACGTAACAAGTAGTCAAAAAAAGGTGTTCACTGAGCAAGGGAATTTGAAGAATCCATACCTACTATTACGAATGTTGTCCCTTTTTAAACTTTTGGTACAATCAGTGCTAAAATGGGTGATTATCTATGCTGCATTCCCTTTGGAAGAACAATACTTACACTGAACATCAAGTTTGTAATTGTGGGCTGGCCTGCATTTTTTTTCAGCGCATGGATAGAAGAAAATATGCCTGCAATGCCACAAAAGCAAATGGCTCTCAGCAAGGCTAGTGAGAGACTCTGGGACATGTGCTAGGACCATCAGTATTCAGCTGGTGACTTCAGTCAACACCTGACAAGTCCCTGAGAAAGCTGAGGAAACCGGCTTTTGTAGAGCAGGTGTGGGACTGAATGACCTCCTCAGGTTCCCTCCCAGTCTCCATGCTTCTACAGCCAGACCTGCACCGCATTCATTTTTCACTTCTGTCTCTGTTGGCATTCAGCATTTATCTTTGAATGGGTCCCTCCTGATGGACGCCAGCCTAAAGGAGGACCTACAGGGTGATCTGAATGTTCCTTCCACATGTGGATGAGAGTATTTCCCATCTGAGGTGCTGACATGTGACACAAGTGGAACAGACACCAATTGGATGATGAGGCTAACTCCAAAGAAAAGGAAAAAAATCAAGACACTGCTTTTATTTTTAGTTGCCTGTTTTATCTTCTATAGCTAATTTGATAGTTGCACATTAGTTAGCACCTCAAGCAGAAAGCGAGCCATCACACTCACTAAAGGGAAACACACACAAATTAGCAGCACACGTGAGCGCACACACACCCTTCTGTACATACCCTTCTGCCAAGAATCTGGTTGATAGCTGCGCTTTCTTTCAGAGTACACTCTGCTACAACGTTCGCTCTCATTTCTTTCATGTACAACATGAAAGCAT
Source organism: Gallus gallus (assembly GCF_016699485.2). Classification (NCBI taxonomy): domain Eukaryota; kingdom Metazoa; phylum Chordata; class Aves; order Galliformes; family Phasianidae; genus Gallus; species Gallus gallus. The sequence continues at coordinate 37,482,994 of NC_052535.1, read as the reverse complement.
TCAGAGGTTTCTTAATATGAGGTCTTTTTGGCTCTTGTTCTTTCCTCTGTTCGTGCTGAGGCTTCCTAAAACGTGGTGGGGGAAGGGAGAAGGAGGGAAAAAAAGCATCTATTTACCTTCAGCCTAAAAAAAAACCCAAACCCCATGGAAATTTCCAATCAGTGGTTACAGTGGCAAATAACTGGTAAAAATCTGAATTTCAGTGGTCATGTCTCGCCCCCTTTCATGTCTTTTTAGAGAACTGACTGAATGTAAAACTCAGGGGGGATATCAAGCTGACATTCTCTAGCAAATAACATTTGATCTGTGAATCTGCTCCAAATTCATCACCTATCTCAATCCTCTTTTTGAATGGTTATGTCTGCTATCCTAGCAGGGCACTGCTTTATGCAGGAGGATAGCTCCTCACCCACTTCTTTCGGAGGCCTTCAAGTAGAAAGCAAAGATGCTGCTTTCTACTAGTAGATTTCGCAGTTAAAAATGTTCCCAGAAAAAGCTTGTGAATTCCTACTCAGGCACCATCCTCATGTAGACAGATCCACAATTATACTGCAATCAAAATGATTGCCACTGATAGCTTAGGAGTGCTATACTGGAATGACAAATGGCTTCGTTACTCTTCTAAAACAGTAGCCCACATCCCTCTTTTGGATGTTAGAATCACAGAATTGTTTGAGTTGGAAGGGACCCCTAAAGGTCATCTAGTACAACTCTCCTAGTTATAGGAGAAGAGTTAATATTCAGAGAGGTCATGTAAGGTGCTTGTTGCTATTTTTGTTGCTGTTTTGTTTTAACCGTGACTCTTCTTCAGATAGGGTAAGTTTTCCAGCATTTTTAGATAAAGGGCTAGCACAGAAAGGCAGACTCACACATGCATTAGCTCACTGTCGTTGTGCGGATGTTCTTGTTTTACTTGAGGTGTTACAATAGCTGGGTGAGGGATTCCAGTTGTGTGAGGGCCTGGAGGACCAGGAATCATGTGATGTGAAAACCTAGAAGAGAAAACAAAGGAAGGTCTGTAACCCTACTGAAGATAGGCATCAAACAAATATGACAGCGGTGGGATGCCCGGAGAATGCAAACACTACAGAATTTGCAATGGAAAGACAATTATTTAAGACTGCATGAAAAATATTTGGCTAAGATTTGTGCATTGTAGCCAGTTCATTCAAGGAAAAAAAAAAAAGTCACCATTTTGGTTTTAAAGAAGTTATTTCATTACCTTTCAGGCAAATAGTTTTAGCAATGCACACCAGAAACATTTAATGGTTGTACCGTTGCACTGACTAGCAATAAAAATACACATTTTTTAACCAAAAACTGTATTTTCACACCAAGATATAAACACTCGTAGAATATCCACCACCAGCCAATGCAAAAGAGGGTACTGCCATGCAGAAACAAATAAAAGAAGAAGTCTTTTCAAGAAGTATCTGATAGGTCTGTAAGGAATCTCTCGCTTTGCAAGGTACTTAAATTATAAGATTTTAGTATCACTTCACCTAAACTCACTGTCTGCTTCACAAACTAATATTGATGAAAAATTCCTACATTCTGGAAGAAGGAATTAAAAAAAAAAAGAGAGAGAGAGAGAAAGATTTGTGTCCTAAATTAACCTTCCTTCTACCTGTACAAGAAAAAAAACAGAAAACAAAACAACACCACTAACGCCATCATTCCACCCTGCTATCCCAGTTCCTCTTCAAGGATGGCTGAGACAGACCTCCAGGGTGCTGAGGACTGTAAGCCCAAGGGCAGACGAAAACCTACATGCTAGCCTTTGGATTGGTGGAACGCCCCAGTAACATCACAAGCAAGCTCATGCGCTAAAGCTTTGCTGAATGAGTGCTGGTTAAGGAATTGCATTCAGCCTCTCTTTTCTCTAGTCCCTTTGGTCTTTTCCTCCACTCCATCAAAATAAAGCAAACACTAAGTCCTGTAACCAAATCAGGCAATTTTATTACAGAGAAAGAGTGGCTTTTCTTCCCAATCACCTGGCGGGCGCATGCTTGTCATTCCACTGCAAAGAAATGAAGGGACAGCAAAAATCCAAAGGAACCCACACAGACAGAGGCAAGAGGACCTACCACTTATCAAGTGGCCTGTCTTACTTCCCCGTGCAAGAGGATGTGTCTTCTACAGGTCACACAAAAGAAACAAGAATGGTATATTGCAACCTTGTGTACACCAAGGACGGGATGCAGAAGCTGCCTTCAGAGCGCAAAAGCAGAGAAGAGGAGGTCTGGAGTGTGTCATGGCCAAGTCTCAGTTAGCATTGCTTGCTTGCGCTTAACATAAAGACACAGTGCCTGAGTCACACACCAGCACAAATACACTGTGTTGGCATACCCTGCCATTAATGGCTTTGGGCTATGAAATATCTATTTCTGAGCAAGTTTCTCTGTGGAGTGATACCTAAATGATTCAAGACTAATTACCAACAACTTTGAAAATAAAACTACAGAATGAGAACGACAATCCACCTGGTTTCATACTTGTATGAGTAAAACCAAAGTATGCATGTTATATGTTGCATCTAGAAAGGAACTAGTGACTCATTTCAGATGAAACAGATCAATTAATTGCTGACAATTTACTGGTGCTCCTAATTGTGATACTTCAGAAGCTGCCAAGAAAATGCTGAATGAAACCAGTGTGGGATCCAGGCAAACTGTTATATACACAAATATGTTAAATAAAAATGTACACATAAAGTTTTAGCTGACTGAAAAGCAAGCAAAGGCAGACCAAGATGCAAGCAGAAGAGCAACTTGCCCTCTAATGCCAGCAGTTACTCCCCAGTCAGTCATTCACCTCCTACACCTACCTGGACATGGAAGGGTCGACTGAGAGTGAGGATGGGTAGGGCTGCCTGAATCCACTCGAGATGGGATATACAGGCTGACCTTGCCTGAGGTCACAGAAGAAAGGAACCCATCAATCATACGGTACTCAGTAGTAACCCTAGAGTTGTAAGCACTTGATGGGAACTCAGGGTGAAACAAAAATAGGCAAAATTTTCCAGAGTTCTGCTGTGTTCCAGTGTTTATTAGCTTTGAATACTTAGGACTTTCTCCTTTGCTAATGTAAGATTCCCAGTCTAGGTCTCTACTGGAGAGGAAAGCAAAACAACCAACCTTCCACCTCCAAAACACATGTGCATGCCCCCTTGCACCTAGTTTTAGAAATACCGCAATCAGACTTGGTTAACTAGCTCTTACAAAAGAGACATTTTGTTCCAAATATTCCCAATGTAGTTCACGGCAAGAACACTAGAGTACAGATTACCAAGATAGAAAACTTTTTGAATAGTTTTGTAAGTCTGTGATACCTTAACACTTTCTTCATTTGTGCATTCTGTAGTGAGGAACAAGTGGCCAGTTCTTCTAAGAAACTATACTTGCGTATGACAAAAAGCCCAATATCAACACAAGTACACCCTGACTACTTAAAGTTCAGCCTTACCAAGTTCAGCCCCAGTACCTGAACCAGCCCAGCAAGATCACCACACACGTCAATCCTGTTCCAAGAGCTACTCACTGGTAGATCAGCTTTTCAGAAGCGGAGGGAGAAGAAGTGGATAGTGGCCTTTGTAGGGTTCAGGATATCAGTTTCACACTTGGACTAAATTACTGGAAATGAGCAGTGCTTAAAGGGTGGAGGAAGTCTCAGCAGCACTTCCACACATGAGGGAGCTGGAAGCCACGGTGCATAAGGGATGGCCAGGTATGTCCAACTGTCAATGAGCACCGCTGAGCACATTCCCAAACCTTGTAAAATCACAGCTTGTCTCTCTTCTTCTTTCTTATTCCAGTTAAGCCACTCCCCTCCCCTCCAGCCTCTGCATCATGAAACTATTCAAAAAAAATGATGGACCTCATCTGGAAAATGAATACCAGGAACTGCCTGCTGGTGGTGGAGGCGGTGAGTCAGCCTAGCAGCAATGAATGGGGAGTCAGATGCTTCCATATTTTAGTTTTGTATCTGATAACAATTTGCTCCAAAAAGGCATGTGGCACTTCCTGCACGATTTGCCAGCAACGCAGCACTTAACCATCTTATGGTCTCTACTTTCTCTGCCTGCTGTCATCTGGATTATGTTTTCCTCTCATGCACAGACACACGAAGAAAAATCTACGTCTCTCGTTGTGTGGGCATAGATTAGTCAAGATAAGGATTCTAAAGCACTGAAATTGTTGCTCTGTTTACTTATTCCCTGCTCTGAGAGAACTGAGGAGTGAGTATGTATCTACTCCAAGCAGACATGAAGCATCTTGCCAAATAGATTACATTCTGAAAGTACCATGTGTTTCCTCCAAAAGGAAAATGACACTCTGAATGGCACAGAAAGATCTTACGAGTGCTAATATTAGCAAGAAGAGCAAAGTCTCCTAATAACTGAGGCTTCTCTCCATACAGAAACTGTAAGAAGCAGCAGACTACAAAAGTTTGTTCTCCATTCTGGTGCAGTTTCAAGATTCCCCCCCACCACACGCACTTCAAAGTTCTCTCTTACCTCCCCTCCCTTCAGTAATTGCAATTTTGTTTATTAAAAATTTACATTTAATTCCTTGAGAACTGTTTTCTGCTATCTTTCCAAATGCCAAGAGCCACAAATCCGAGCCATAAGACTTCAAAGTGAAATCTACACACTTCAATTTCTGTACGTGTTCAAAAACCAGATTCAATTCATTTCAAAGATCAACATTTTTTGATCTTTTAAACTCAAATAACATAGTTATTTCTTACTGCAGCGACATTCTTATTTTTTAATGCTGCGACTGACTCAACACCAGCGGATGGTACAAACATGCACCTTGTCTGAAAAGAAGCTGAAAGATCTTACCAGCCAAGAGGTGGTGTTATCTGTCCAACCCCCCCTGGAGACAAGGGATAGAAGGTAGGGATATCAGGAGCTGGAGGATGCCTGGACATGCCTGTTAAAGAGTACAGAAGAATGAATGACTTTCACCTCAAAATACTGCAAATGCAAGTTACCATTCACAACTAACACAGCCACCGCTATGATGGAATACTTTCTGGGTGAGAAATAACCACTTTTTTGGTCGGAGTTAAAGGCCACTCATGCCACCTTTTAAATAATAAGTAAGTATTGCAATTCACATGGAAATACTGGGGGGGAAATAAGTGTAGCGGCACAATAAATGTCTGGGCTAAGGACCTGCATAAGTTCAGATTTCCTGTCAGGTGTGTTAGGCAAAACTGTCCTCTACATGGCTCTACCAAACCCAGCAGAATCCTGAGGAACTCCTCCAACAAACAGCACGAAGCAAGACAAACTAAAATAAAAATAAAGCATTGTCAGAGGCAGCACAGCAGAGCTATTAGATTAGGTAAATTGCTACTTGCACATTTTTGCTGGTTCCCTTATGGATTCACTGATTTTGGAAACTTGTTACCACAGAGGATCAGTGGTTAATTAAGAATCATTTTCAGGCCTGTAATGGTCACACTTGATATGATTCATTTGGCTTCCAATTGTCACTCCAGCTCCAACTAAGCTCTTCATCAAGTTGACTCCTGTGGGCTCCAAGGTCAATCTGTTTTGCATTGGTAGTATTTCATGGAAAAATAAAGGGTCCCATCTGAAACGTTCCATTAGCTCACATTCCCCAGAACACAGAGTCCTACAATTGTAAGAATCACCTCAAGATTAAAGCTAATCCTGGTCCCAGAAGGGCCTCTGGTCTCCATTCTTCACCTCAAACTCACACCCCCAGGAGACATGGAATTACAGTTGCAGAGGCCGCAAAGAACATCGGTTTATTTAAATATGTTTGGGGAAGAGGAGACTGAAGCAGAAGGAAGTGTTAAGTCGACTTCACATGTTAAATCAGCTGCTTTAAAAGGGTATTAAATATTTATGTAGTGACACTCCAAAGGCCCAAGATTGAGTGTGTGCTACCTTGAGACTTGGTTTTATAGATTGACACAACTGATTCCTTCCCACCCCACCCCATAGCTTGCATTTAAATCTTCTGAATTTAATTAAATGAATTGAGGAATATCTTTTGGAATTGTGTACAGGAAAGGACAGAAAATAACACTGACTGTTACTACAAACTGTGTCTTTTTTGGTGCCTCAAAAGCTAAGTTGCCAGGCTTAGGACCACAGCCTGAGGCTCAAATCTCTGGCCAGTTGTTTTTTCAGAGCTGTAAAACAGCTGGTGGCTGACAGGAGAGAACATTTTATGTATTCCAGGATTTTTAACAGCAAACACTCTTTCCGAGCAGTTAGAAAAGGGTGAAAAAGAAGACCAGCTCCCATCCTTGGTGACAGCTGATGCTCCTGAGGAGCAGTGGCACGACCTTGCCCCTACCCTATCAAGCTGCGTGTGAAGAGCTGGGCCGGTGTTCCTTCCCCAAAATGTACATTTCTGACCCATGGTGAGGACGTTGTGCTCTCTGGCCTAGCGCATAAAACTTCAGGCCTCTTATGGAGAAACACCAGCTACCTGATGCCTAGGAGGAAAATGTGAAGCAGCCCTACGGCCAGCACTATCTGAAGGCAGATTTGCTCTCAGGAGGGTTAAAAGCAATAAAGACAAAAGGGAAGAATGAATTGACTGCCTATGGAAAGGTGGTAGCCATGTGTCCATCCTGAGGTACCCATGGTGAGAGAGGCGATGCTAGGGGCAAGCCACTGTGGGACCCCCAGCATTGGGGCTGGGGCAGCAAGGCAGCATCTTGCTCCAGCCCCACACTGGGAGGCGAGGACAGAAACAATGGTCGGAGGCATTTGGCAGAGGACCTGAGGGAAAATATTCCCTCAGCAGCAACGGCATGGACCACTTCACTGCAGCTGCTGTGACATGCTGGTGGTGCTGGGATGGGAGCATGGGAAGACCACACACATCAAGACCATCGCAGCAAAAAAAAAAAAAAAGCAAAAGCCTCCAGCCTGCATTGTCCATCGGCATCTTTGCCAGATGCTAAGAGGAGGAATCAAGAGCCTGTTTGGAAATATCAGAGCTCCGTATGAGAGATGGGCTGAGCGGACAGAGAGCAAAACAAGGCAGAAAAGGAGGACAGGCAGTAAGCACAAAGGAGGATTCCTGGTTGGGTCTGCAGGAGATGAGGAGGAGAATGATGCCCCACCGTTCAATAAGCCAAAACCTCCTGTGCTCACAAGCTGCAGCTGTGGGGTGCAAATCCCATAGTCTAACACACACAGCACCCATGAGGCTTCAAGGAACGACCACCAGTGTCCTCCTTCTGGGCATTCACACGAAGAAGGAAGACAAATGAGGACATGAGGTCTCCATTTGCTTCATCTTCTCTGAAAAAAGAATTATACGTGCATCTGCAGTCTGGAGTAAAGGAAAATAACCACACAGCCACATGTCTGGTATTTTCTGGAGGGAGCCCATGTTATTATCAGCATAGCAAGGCCAACACAAAAACAAGGCATCCAGGGAAAGTCAGAACTAAAAAAGCCTCTCGTTGGGTGATGGTGGTTAGACTACAGTTATGCCAATTACTATATAGAAAAATTCAGAAAGCAAGAACATGAGAACATAAAACACAATTTTGATTTAAAAAAAAAGAAAAGGTTTTGATAACAGCAGAACTGAAGTGCTTTTCCCCAGTTTTTGGGACAGCGATGGATGACTGCTGTTTCTCTGTCTGCATGCTGCAAGCCTCAGGCACAACAGGGGGTGGTGAGGACTGGCTGCTGCTTATTGAGATTTTAAAAGGCTCTGACGAGTAAAACAAGCCAGAATTATCACATTAGGAAGAGCACGAAGATTTAAACGGCCAAGCTAAATACCAGCATCGCGGCAGAACGGAAAGAGGGCACGCATGGTGGGAGCCCTCTCTCTGAAACATGAAAAGCAAAGCCCCCCGGCAGCGTGGGCTCACCTTGCTTGGAGCTGACGTCAGAGGGGATGTGAGATGGGTGGGAGCCTGGGGAAAAGTGCTCATCGCTGTAGGTGATAAGGGGGGTGAGGGGGTGAACTGCGTGAGAAGGCTGTACCACTGGCACCTTGTTGGACTGCAAGAGAAGGGAAAACAGCGTTAGCGATGTGCAGCTTCCAAAATACAGTTTTTACATACTGGTATGACTGAAGCTAAAACGGGCTGGCAGTGGCATTTCTGGAGGAGCCATTTGGGAAGGAGACCGCCGACCACCCCGAGGACAGCCACGAAGCTTTGCCACCTCGCCCAGGGAGGGACCAAAGCGCTGAAAACACCCAGTGGGGCCCCAAAGTGGGTACTGCCAGGCAATGTTCCCACAAACCACGCTCATGAATCAAGCCCGCAAGGCAGCGGGGCTCCTCCATGCCAACGCAGTGCTTCTGCGGTAGTGCTGCATGAGACAAAAGTCGCTGTTCCCACAGCAGGATGAACCGCAGCGACGATCCCAGCACTGAGAGGCACTCCTCATTTCCATCCCGCCACCCTTCCCCTTGGCTAAAACAATTATGCCACAAACAGATTTTTAATAAAATAAAAAAGGAGGGACAAAAAAGAAAAAAAGCAATAGGCCTTCAGAGAAAACCACTGATAAATCTCAGCGAGGACAGCCTGTCAAGCACTGTGAATTAACAGAAGAAAAAAAAATCATTTAGGAACCGAATGAAATTAATTTTGAGTCTCACTATTCAAATCCTGGCACGAATAGACGTAGTGACAATGCTCCAACTCCACACCAAGGATTTCTCTGGACTTCTAAAACCAGGAGGGCTATTCAATGGACAGCTCAATTTATTGTTAAGGCCGGTAGGAGCAGACGAAGAAGGAGCAAATGGGAAGCAGTGCCGCATTTTCTGCTTTCCTTGTTTCCAGAGCACCACCTTAAGGAACTTGCATTAGCAGGCAGTATCTTCTTAATGTCTGACCTATCCCTCCAGTCATATAGCTCAGAATCTGGTGCCATGAATTTTTGCTAAATTATGCTATCCTTGCTCTCCTCTTAATTTTACGGTTTTCAACACAGATTTGCTTTCCTGTGGGAAAGAGATAAGAACCTGAGGATTTTAATTTAAGCTTTGGCCTTGTCTTATATTTTGCAAGATGGAGAGAGAAAGCGGCACTGGTAGGTGTTTTAAAGCCAACAAGCATTAGGTCCGTTTTTGAGACCAAATAATAAAAGCAATATGAATTCTCAATAATATGTTTGAGTTGAGTTGTAAAGGCGATAGCGCAGGCTGCTGTTCATCTTCCCAATCTGTATACATGCGACCAAAACAGACACCAACAAATCTCAGCTGATTTACAGATCAGGCCTTAGTCTTTAGCTGCGAGACTCCGTGGGCCTGCCCACCATTCAGCAATTACTTTATCAACAATAAACTGTACATTATGAATAAAGATCAAGGAACAGATGTATTTAGGTCACACACACAGCTGCTAATCAGCATTAATTTCTCAAATTTTAGTAATTAACATTTTGTATTATATTGGCTGTAATTGTCATGCATGCCCGTGGTATCAGGGTTTCTTGCTTTCAGCAGTCGCCTGTTTGTCCTTGCAGTAAGCCAATTTGGGCACCCCTTGCTCCTCAGCATCCAACAGATTCGGTTTTATTTTCTACTTCTCAGCACCTTATCCCCTAAGCCCGTGGCTGTGGTTTTCAACGGGTGAGGGAACTGTGAGAAGTGAGGAGAAAAGCAAACCGCTTGTCAGCGGGCTTAAAATTAACACAGAAAGGGGCTGCCTCTCCGTCAGCAGCATTTGGGGTCTGCAGAGCCAGAGCCTGCAAAATAAAATAAAACAATGATAACAACGGGAGCACTCTGGCCTGGGCCAGAAAGGCCCACTGACTTATTTTTAAAAGCCCCACGGACTCCACCAGTACTGATCTCATGCCTGCCCTTGCAAGCCAGCCCAAGCAGGTGATCTGCTTGCTGATGTCCACTCTTTCCTTGTTATTTTTCTCCAGGCTTTGCCACCCCAGAAGCTTTTCATGGCTGATTGTTATGGCCAAAATCCTACACTGGGCTCACATATGAGAAGGAGCTATTAGGTTTCTCCTGCCGAAATCCACCAAGCTGTGTTTTCTTTGTCAGCGGGCTTCCTCCTGCTCCCACAAGTAACCATACACCAAAACGTAATAATTCGGTGCACGCTGGTACCTAATGCAGCCTACAGAAACACTACAGAGAAGCTGAGGATGCAATCTGATGTCCAGAGGAGTCTGAGAAATCACACATCTATCCAAAAGGGGCCTAACACCAAAGGCCTTCACTCAGCTCCGGATGCAACCCTCCTCACATGCCCCAGAAAGGAAAGCAAGAATGTGCAGCCATGCTCAAGATCTGCAATTCTGGGAAATGAAACAAAACAAAACAAAACAATACAAGGTGTTCACATCTTGGAGGCTGAGAGCCTGTTGGTGTATGAATCCAAAGACCTTGTGTTACACACTGAGGCACCTTGCCACGGTTTTCTCTCATTTTTGAAATGCTTCTGAAGAAATGTGAGACTACCAGAAAAAAAAAAAAAGAAGAAAAAAAAGAAATAATTAAAAAAAACCCACCCACCTCCCCAAACATCTAGCTAAAAGCTGTAAGGTATCCTATATGCAACAAGTGTGCAAAAACTATAAAAAGCCTGAGCCAGCCACGGCAAAAATGCCTGCGGGTCAGCACTGGGCAGGCAGGCTGTAGCAGGGACCATTTGTTCCAGCTGGTGTGCAGAGGGAGATGAGAGAGCAGCCCTGCCAGCCCTGCAGAGCCACGCAGGCAGCCGCGCTGCTGGTGGTGGGGAACGTAGCCCACGTCCCATGTGGCCACTGTCGCACCTCACCGCTGCTCCCACCATCAGGTTGTCCCAGCAAAGGAGCGCTCCAGCCCCAGCCTGAAGGTAGAACAAAAGGCTGAAAGCAACACCCGAAACAGCTCTGCTCTTTCTTCTTCTTGTTTTTCTTTTAAACATTGATCTGCCTCTAAAAAGAGCCCAAGTGCCCCCAGCTCCTTACTTCTCCTCTGCTGTCAACAAGTTGCGTGTTGGGTACAGGAACTGGCAGATGGTCTTCTCAATTCAAGCAAAAATAGCCAAATTAAGACAAAACAAAACAAAAACAAAAAACCACCAAAAACAATACAAAGAAACAACGCAACAAAAATTCTTAAGGCAGGAGACGAGCAGATCCTCACAGCCAAATGTACACATTCCCTTTTCTTCCTGAAAAGGAGGACTTCAGGTTTTTGATAGCAAACATTAAATTGAGAGAAGAAAATGCAACAGCGGATAGCTCTGTCAAACACCCAACAGCAGAAAACGCAACCCTTTCCACTCCTGCTACAGCAGTACCAGAGGATCAATGACTTCCAGTGGGATTTGAGGATACCTTGGCCTGGAAAAAAAAACCAAGGAAAATCTGTGCCTTTCTTAGTCGATTTAATTTCTTCTTTCTAGAGCCTTGAAATCATTCTTAGACAGAAGGACTTATCAAACAGAGATGGCAGTTTCAGTTGCTGTCTCAAAATAGCGATAGCATTTTAATGGCTAAACTGACTCTGGGTTTATGCCTTTGATGACCAGCTGTTGCAATAGAAATGCAAGAGCAAGAAGAGCACAGTTTGGGAGCAGTGTGAAAACCAGGCCTGTGTGAGAAGATGTGCTGTCATGGACAGGCACTGGAGGTGGAAAGTGTTCTGGCCAGAATTTATTACTCATAGATGAAACAGATAATCAACGACAGCAATAACTGCAATTATAATTTGCCACCTTCCTGGGAGCTGGCATACAATCTCCTTGTGTGAACAACTCTGTAGAGGAGCAGCAAGCTTAATATAGAGAGGTAGGATTGTTCCCCTCATCCCCAAGCCACTTATTTACAGCAAATAGTTGTATGTATAAAGCCAGCCTCCTTCTAATCTCTTGACAGAAGAGACTGCTTTATGTTTAATTTTCAAAACCTCCTCCAAGTACAAGACACTGCAGCAGAGCAAATGAGAGAGCAGGTATGGAGGTAGCAGGTATGGAGGTAGCGATCTGCAGCCTTGCTTCCAACCTCACCTGAAAGCACTACTTGAATCACCCCCTTAGTAACAGAGGCTAAGCAATATTCTGATCTACAGAGACAAATAAAAGAGTCAGTCTTTTCTGTTTCCAGCTTGGCAGTAGGGGAGTATTTATGTTGCTGATCCTTCCTGTTTTGGGAACACGGAAGGTGATGGTCACAGTACTCAACCCAGTAAGGTGGCAAAGTGAAGCCACGCATCCCAGTGATGCTGGGCTCTTCTCTGGACTGGAGCTTGCACTGCTTAGAGCACAAGGCATCACACCTGGAAATGCAGGCAGTGTACAGGGATGCCCACAGACGAAGGGCAAACTGCTCTGCTTAAAGCAATGAAAACCCAAGTACAGCAGCCTAGGGAGCACTGCAAAGACAAGAGTGAACGGGATTTGATAAAACCTGGGATAAGCATCTATCTAGACGCATTATAATCAGTGACCTGATTCAGGTTAGTTGTGACATTGGTGTGAAAACTAATAGCTTCTCTACGTTCTTCTTCTTTTGGCAACTTTATTTTTTCATCCCTTTCCACCCTGGAAATCAATATAGCACAACTCTGACTGCTTTTTGCTGAAAAGTTGTAATGAACAGTTGAGTTCCCTCAAGACAGCTTTAAAAACATGGCTGTTGAATCTCTGACAGAAACATGCTTTATTTCAAGTGTTCATTAAGCACCGCCATTAAGTGAGTGATTAAAGCACACCCAGCATTAAAATAACTTGATTAGAAATCCCCTGCTATCTCAGTTTTCTTCTCTCTCGCGACTCCTTAATTTGTTTGTTCTTGCCTGCTCTGGAAAGCTGTAGGGAGACCCGAGGTGCTGCAGCACCGCACGGGGAGCCGGGCAGTGCTTCCCAGCCTGCTCAGGGAGAGGACAAGCCTGCTGCTATTTGTAGGCTGCCAGTGCACATGTGTACAGATAATGCCTAGCGTCGCACGGCCCATTAGTTTCAGAAATACTCACTAACAACTGATAGGGCATGAAATCACCAGCAAAGCCACAGACTCGCTTGGAAAGCTTTTGCTGTTAAAACATTTTGTGATGTTTGATTTCATTCTCCAACGCAGCAACGAGGTCTCTCTGATGGTCACTGGTTCCCAGCAAATGCTGCACAACTTCACAGGGCAGTGCTCATTCTGAGCTCCCATTCCCACATGATGGTCCTTTAACTCTGTCCACCCTGCATGATTCCTCTTTTTCCTGATGTACACAGGTGCAAAGAGACCCACATCAAACATGCATTAATTTGTAGCAGCAAATCACATGCTCGGCAGCAGCAAGCATACCTCTTCCACTAAATATGCCATAGATAAATGGGACTGCCAAAAAGGCATTTTTTCCCATCATTTTCCACAGCCCTCTCCATCCTCTGTTGGTCAAGGTGAACACAAGCACTGTGATGTTTCCACAGAGCTGACACCATGCTCTTGCACAAGCTTTGGTCCAATGCTCAACACAGGCAGTCCTCTGCATCTTCCAGGACCCAAACTGAGCTTGGAAACCTTTTAAACAAATGAGACATCACCAATTGGATGAATACGTGAACTTGGTGTGCCAGTGAGTGGCCAGAGGGCACACCCTGAGGGCTGGTGTTCCTGCTGGGGCCACAATCTGTGTCACAGAATGAGGCGACTCTTCCTCACTGGTCTCTTTGCATCCCACAGGATGCAGGCCAAGGCTCCTGGTGTGAGCCCACAAAAAGCCCCGACCAGTGCTCCTGTGACTGACCAGGCAATGCCTTTCAGTATGACACATGCAGTGGATGAAAAGTGCTCAAAATAAGACCGCTCCCAAGTACATGTTTACAGCAAGTCCGTATCGCGGCCTACTCAATGTCACGTGCCATAATGGAGACCAAGAAGGCTGAAAACAGCCAACTTTTCTTTGAGTGGGGATTTTTTAAGAAGAGATGCTCTTGCCTCATGAAGGCAAGCACAAGGACTCAAAGAGATGTGGAACCACCCGGCACACTTGTATGTGTCCAAGAGCTGCCTCACTGCACCTGAGTTTGCAGCAGAAAGGCTGACTGGAAAGTACCTGCCTACCTCCAGCACAGCAGAGACCGAGCTGGACTGCCCACACTACCCAGTGTGACCGACACTTGTGGAAGCACTCCCACTTCCTTTGCCTTGTAAAAAATAGGGAATCCAAGAAAACAAGATGGAAATGGATGTGAAAATGGAGGAGTGGAGACTCTGACTACTCACAATGATGTTTCAGCTAGTCCTTGCGCTGGGCAAGCTTCCTACCCACACGGGCAAATTTTTGCTGTGGCCGACACTGCCTGACACCAAAGGTCCAGGAAGGGCCGTCCATACACTGTCAAGCAGTGAGGAGCCCCTGCCACTGGATTTTATGGAGTTAAGGGCCTGGGGGCAGGCTGTATGCGGTTGGATTAACAGAGGGTCACCCAGCATATAGCGGGGTACAAAGCAAGCACTGGAGGGGTCATTTTCTAAACTTTAAGGCTCCCAGGCGCTGCTGACCCTGCATACCAACTGGAAAAAAGTTTTCAAGTAACTTCTCTGAGTCCAGCTAAACCGTATTAACAGATTTATCCAATAACATGCAAATTCAGGTTTTAATGAAAAGTCTTAAGTCACAGCTCTAAGTGATTTGGACTTTTCTGCTAATGGCATCTGCTAATGACCAAAGATTTAATGCATCAAGTCTTAGCATACATCAGCGCAAACAATATAACCATTTAGTGGAGGTAAAAAGTCATCTCATTAGACATCCATCACTGGATGTGGGCAAGATGGTCCAAAGGCTTAAAATAAAATATTCATTTTTAAACTAAGAAAAAAAAAATCCCTAAAAACGTACAAATGATTAGGCCAAAAGTAGCAGTCTGCTAAAGCTTCACTAGGATTGAAAATTCAAACAGCAACATATATCTGGAGGTAAAACGCATTTGCAAGTACTTAATTTCTGCAGCACTGTTCCACAGAAGGCAAAACCAATTTTAACAGGAATTAAAGCAATAGGGCCCTCCAGAAACAGGATGTCCCTGAGACAGGTTATTTGAACCATCAGTAGAAGGTCATAACAGAAATTATTTCTCTGTCATATTGTGAAAGATGACCTCAGTACAAACAGAAGTGCTCAAAAACTACCAGCTGAATTTTCTGGATCAGTCCCATGAGGGATTGTAACACCAGGGAGACACAACACTGTGAGTAGCTAGAAGTGCAACGATCACAGTATACAGCTCAGCATGAGCAGAGAACGAGTGGGGTGAAGCACGAGTGTAAAGAAGCAGAGCTTCAAACACTTTGAATGTGCACACACTTCGTACAGTCCAGGCATGGATGCTTAGCTGTGGGTACCAGAACCAGGAACACCATGAGGAGCCAACCAAGCAGGCTTCAAGGGATGTTCCTGTGTCAGCTATGGGGCTGTCAGCCTCCAAGAGCTGCCAAAACACAGTCATTTGACCCAAATGTGGGTCCTCCAGACCCAAAATGTCTCTCCCACTGATGGCAGGGCTGGATCTCCTCCAACTTTGCTTTGGCCTCTGTGCTCACCCCTGGGAAGGTGCCAGAGGGCTTAAAATTTGCTGCTGGTATGCACAATGCACATGACGCCTTTTAAATCCTGCATGGGATATTCCTGCCTGCTGTTAGACTTGATTTTTTTTTTTTTTAATTCAAGAGCTGCCCTTTAAAATTTAAAGTCATTCTTAAAAGAAAAAACAACACCCAACCCACAGCCCGAGCTTTGTGCAGCAGGCACCTACATCCTCATAAAAAGCCTGTGCTGCACTTTATAACACGGGTAAAAGTCTAAACATCGTAAAAGAGAGCCTGAATTGCCAGACTGCCCAAGCCCCCCGTAAATCACCCCTCCAGATGGTCCTACGGCTGCTCACAGCACCCTGCCTGTGGCGAGGGGTCGTCCCGCAGTCACGCCTCAAACCTGTGAACCTCCAACACCACGCAAGGGTTATGTGTTATTTTGCTCAAGAGGCACTTCTGAAGTTTACCGCTGCCCCATTATTAGGGACAGTTTGATTTTCCTTGCAAGTTACACTCCCCTGCACCTCAAAGCGTGGCAGAGGAAGAGGGTGACAACTGTGCTCCTGTGGGCTAACAGGCCAGTCGAGCACTGGGAGAGCAACACCCTCTCGCTGGAAGGTGCCATGGATGATTTTTCAGGCGTAGGATATTTCAATTCACCGTTTGTATCACTCTGTGTGATACAGAAGGAGCCGACACTGTGAGACAAGCAGCTTCTTTGGTGTGGCACGGAGATGCGTCTTTTTCTCAGCCCCGAGCTCCCTTGCGTTAAGGTGGAGGAAGGAAACTCTGTCTCCTTCACAGAACAAAATCATAAAAAAAAAACAAAAACAAAAGAAAAAAAACCACTCTCCTCTTCAGAAAACCCAGGCCAGGTGTTGGGTGCTCTCACCATCAAGCTGAAGCAGGGCTGGCTAATCTGTAGGCTGGCTCGTTAGTGAGATAAAGGATTTCAGGAGGTGTTGTGGGCTGGGGGAGTGCTGGTTGAGTGTGGCTCCTGCAGGAATGCCTGACCTTTCCTGGGGCTTTGATCATGCTGGCTCGTGGCGTGAGATAACGAGCCCTCTGCAGAATCCGGAGGTAATAAAAAAAGCAGCTTTGAGGCCTTGTGTTTTGGCAGTGAAATGCTTACCTGTGCTGCCAGCACGCTGCCTGATCCCCCTGCCCTGCTAGGGGGTATGCTATGCTCCTAGAGGAATTTGGGCGAGGGGCTTCAGCTCTCACCTGGTTCCTCCCAGTTGAAGAGGGCAGTGGTGTGCCGCTCTTACTGAGGCCACGCACATGGAGATTCAAAAATGAGCACAGCCCCGGAAGCATTAGTATGCAATTAAGCCCCAGGTAGGATAATAGGAAGATAAACTGTATCTGAAACAAACAATATGGTAAAACAAAGGACTGATCTGAAAGGGCTAAGTCATTTTTTTCATCAGTTCTTCTCTGAACACCTAACCTGTACCTAAAGGATTGTTTTTGCTGAGGTTTTTGTTTGTTTGTGTTGTTTTTCTCAGGGCAGGCAACCTGAACAGGCCAGTGTACCACTGGGTCAACAAAGCATGAAACGCTTGGGCTCAATGTGCTGAATTGGTGGGTGCTAATTAGTTCAGTCTTAAATACGTTCCCCTAATGAGCGTGTATAAGCACTGTATGAGCCTGCATTGGGCTGCTCACCTGGAGAAGTTCTCCTGACCCTCCAGGGCTGCTGCTCTCCTATGGGGCAGCTGTGCTGCATGCAGGGCTGGTGCTGCATTGGCTCTGCAGTGCTCCTTAGCTGCAAACTGACTGGAGTGAAACCCAACAAAACTTGGGTAAGTTACCCCCGTGGAGGGGGGAGGGGTGGAGGCGGAAAGCAGCGTACTAAATGATCTTGTCTTCCTTGTAGGAGTTAGCTATGTAGATTTCAGATGCAAATTTTACTTTAGGGCAGGCTTTATGGTATTAGGAGTCTCTTCTTTAGCCTTCTGAAATTTCATATGTATACATGCTAGAGTTCTCTCATCTCCGTTAATTGGGTTTTGTGGAATTTTGAGGCCTGGGGGCCAGAGGGAGGGCTGCTGATTAAAGCACGCCGTGCAGAAGTGGATGCAGTGGTGTTGCACAATAGCAGGAGCAGCTCTGTTCCCCCAAGCCATCTTCTGGTGTGCGCCTGGCAGGCTGGAGGAGCTCCTGTTTGCACACTCAGAAGTGCCTTGGCAGAAGGAGGGGTGCTGTGCCTTCCAGTCTCTCAGCCCTGCTTTTCCAGTTGTACATATCTGTTCTAGGGAATTTGAGGTGGGTCTGCAGCTGTCTGTTTATTGCATGAAGTCATCGTCCTGGCCACCAATCTGACTGTGGTCACAAAGAGGGGCAGGGGGAGCCTGTGTGCTGACCTACCCACCATTCCTTCTCCACCATTAAGGAGGAACAAAAGGGTGCTGAGTCTCCCCTTGCCTCCTCTCGCATCCATGCCTGTTGGGATTTCTTAGCCTGCAGTTCCCAAATCAGTGGGATGATGGGTGTGTGTCTGTGTTTCCCCACAGCAGGGCACAGAAAGCTCTCTGCCTCGCTCCCAGCTGCATCTCCCCAGCACCACGCACACACGAGGCTCCAGCCCAAAAGCTCGCTTGCTGCAGCTAAATACAGATATTCACACACCCATTATAAATGCAGTCTAGTTTCATTTTGAACCCACAGGAGGGTGTGGAGGGAGAAGACATCAAAGCATGAACACAGGCTACCCTGGCATTCTGGGCGTGCAATTTTATCTTCCCCTCATTTCCCTCCTCTCCAAAACAGCTGCTGCAACTATCACGATGCTTGCCCTCCGGCCGGCATGCTGGATAACTGGCTTCCAAGGCAGTCATTAATCTCCCCCCATTACCCAGCTGGCATGGGGTTTCACTGAGAGAGAGCTGCCTGCATGCCCTCCCAGAGGCAGCTCCCGGAGCAAAGCCATCCCCAAGATGGACACACCGGAGCAACACTCAGGGAAGCAGGGATGTCACGAAGCACCATCAGAGGATCTCGGATATGTGGGATGAATGCAACCTGCATGTCGGCAACTGCGGAAGAAAGAAGCAGTGTGCATCTCCAGGGGAAGACGGCTGGGATCAGAGCTAAGTTTAGAGAGTGACTTATTGCACAGCAATAGCAGCAGAGAGCAGCCCCGACGTATGCAAGCTATGCAAGCAAAAGGGAGATGCACGTAAACCTTCAGCAAGAAAATACACCTCAGCAGTGTTGTGCTTTCATCCAACCATTGGGTTTTGACCCATCTGGGGTGACAGGGCTGAAAGTGCATCCAGAGGTACGTACTTAACTGAGTGCAAGCAGGAGCTGCTGCTCCAGCGAAGCTTGGGTGAAATGAAAACAAAGCAGGCTGAGAAAGCAACAATGCACCGCTGCAAGATACTGAAGGAGACAAAGTAACCAGAGGCGTGCTTTGTGCCCTTCCCACCTGAAATGCAGCCATCTCCCTGCCTCCCACTGCTGCGTGGGAAGGCTTGAGCACCTACATCGAAACGCAAATGACTTTTTCAGAGTGCTTCCTTGGTGTGTCGATGCGATGATGCACACCGAGCCTGTCATATCCTCTCAGTTACAGTGTTGATTTGCCACTTTTTTGCACAAGAGCCTTGTGTATACCTACACTAACCTGCATTTGATCTGGTGGTAGGACCATAGGTTCTCCCAAGGCGAGGAAAAACACAGACAAGTTTTTGATCTTCCTTAAAGCACTGCTTATCTCAGTTTTCTGTTTGTTTTCTGTTTTTTCGAGTGCAGGGTAGCGTCTGATGTGCATGCCACCCACCACAGCTTATCTCGGCAGCAAAGCAACCATTGCAAACCAAAATAGCAGCGCCTTCCCCTGCGCCTGCCCTTATGAGCAGCGACAGGCGTGTTTTGGTATCGCAGACCCCAGGGTGCTAAGCACCAGTCTCGCACCTGCACACTTGCTGAGCAAGGAGGGGTCCTTCATTAAGGCCAGCGGATTACAGGCAGGATGGATCAGGCAACCCTTCCCTGAGGATCCCCTGGAGGCATCGTCCCCCCTCAGCCCGAGCAAGCCTCCAAAAATGTACTGCTAGAACATCTGCAGAATAAGCGTCTACAGCAAGAGCTAAAAGCAATGCCTAGCCTGGAAAGCGAGTCTAAACCATGGTGTATCAGCACGGAGCACTGATGTGCACTCCTGGGGACGAGCAGCCCCTGCTCCAGACCAGCCCTGCAGCTGCCCGCAGCTCCCCAGCTTCCCAAAGGGAGGACTCTGGCAAGGCCGTGAGAAAACATGACCTTCACCATCCCCAAGCACTGCTGGGGCCACCAGCTGCCGGTCCCTTCCTTGCTATCTGCAGGCACTTTCCGGCTCACAAGCCGACACGCGAAGGGTAGCCACAACGACCCTGCCGAGTCCCAGGGTGAGGGAGGGAAGTGGTTTGAGAGGGGTTTGCTGGAGGCTGTGCACCCGACCAGCCCTCAACCACACGTTTAGCCTTGTCCCGATGGCTGTGTCATTGGCGGGCAGAGGACTCCAGCTGGCTACTTTCCCATGAGCTTTTGAAGGGGGGCAAAATGGAAAAGAAGCTTTGAGAAGGCAGAGGAAGGAACTCTTGGTTAGCTGGGGAGGAGGCAGCCATCAGCTGTCACACCGTCTGTCTGGCAGCAGCCGGCCAGGCAGCCCCACGCAAGCTTTCCGTCCCAAACACATCCTTCCTGGCAGGGAAGGACACAGGCCCTCAGGAAGCTGCCGCTCCTCCCGCCACACTCAGCAGCGGGGGTCCCACAGGGCTCCCGGCGCCTAAAATGGGTGCCAGAAATAGAGCCCAGGCAGGCGCTATATTTAGTGGAGTGAGCGGTGCCTCAGGAAGGGCCCCTCCAGCAGACAGGCATGGCCTCGTGATGGGTCCTGCTCCCCAGGTGAGGATGCTGTGCTGTACCCAGGGTAACATGCGGCCATCTCCTCTCAGGGGATTGTGGGGCGGTGAGGTGGGACAGATGTCCTACCTCTGCAAGGAGGCTTGGAGAGCAGAGCATCTAATTAAGACCACAGCTCTGGTTAATTGAGCCCAATTCACCTGTGACGTGAAGAGCCACAATCCCATCAGCAATAATAGGACTGCATCGGCTTACACCAGTAATGACTTCAGATCAGTGGTATAACAAAGCTAATTCAATACTTCTGTAGGTCCAGCTGCTCAGGCTGTGGGGGGAGAGCTGGAGATGGCCTCTCTCCCTTATGCCCAGCCCTGAAAAGCACTGACAGTGATGCAGTGCACGTTGGCAGCCCCTGCTGGGTTGTACTGCTGGGTGTCGGCAGGTGACTGTGTGCTTGGGGCCATGCTGGATGTGGTGAGGTGATGTGCTAGCTGCTCAGGTACGCAGACATACAAATTGACAGCTGCACAACCCTGCTATTATCGCTACACCCACTGCTCCCATGGGGTTTGGGACGAGGGGATGGGGAGCCTGCATGGGGTGTCCTGGGCATGTCAGGGGGCTAGGAATGGCAGGGCTGGCCCTGGCTGCCCCGCACAGGCTGCTGCCCTGAGCACAGCAGTTCTCTCCTACCTCTGGCCAAAGAAAACTCAGCTGCCACTGTTGTGAGGAGAGGAGCATTACCGTAGGCCAGTCAAGTTTTGACTGGTCTGATTTCCATAACACACGCTCTGCAAACATCTGCCTCCTACTGCATGCTGGGTTGCACTGGGACAGGTCTCTCAGCCAACACATTCCCCAGGGCTCCGTCTGCTCTGGTAAAGCCAAGTCACAGGTGTGCCCACCAGCAGCCACAACCTGCCCAGGTGCCCTCCCCAAGGTCCCGGTCTGGCTGTCTTCTCCGGAGAGGGATTCATACTATGGGGCATCCACAGTGTCCTTTGGCACATCAGAGTTGCCTTTGTGCTGTTGAAATGCAAGCGCTTCAGTGAGGTGTTGCCCTAAATGAGGAGCATTACTGCTCTGCTGTTGTTGGGACACTTGGCATGGCCAGGCTGGGAAAGACAAAGGGAGAAAAGCCTCATGCTGAGAAGCACAAGGCCGGCCAGCACATTTCGCCGTGACACTCCATCTCCAGGTTTGAAACAGGGAAGGCAGGCAGCTGGTGCTCGCCACAGTGGCCAGGCAGGGCCTTATTCCCTGAGTAGGAGAGGCCCACAGCTCCATTTGCTCCTTTGCATCCACTCAGCACAGGCATCAAACAAAAACAAGCAAAGCACTCTGCAGGGTTGGCTACAGCACCTTCCGCTTCAGGTTTGGCTGACTGAGCCCTGTGCTTGTCTGAAAGCCTCCCGGTTCATCCTGCTTCAAAACCAGCACGTTTCGAAACTTGTGCTTCGCATCCTTCAGGAAGGAAACAAGATCAGAAGGCACCACATGTCTCTTCTGTACAGGATTTCTCATTTTGTCATGACCTCCTGCTCCCTGCCTAGGCATCAGCTGTCCCTGCCATGGCTTCTCCCTCAGTCAGCAAGCAGCGTGTCCCACAGCCAGCATTTCCATTGCCAAACCACAGACCTGTTTGCACCTTTGCAGCACACGTGATGTTCTGCCCAGACAACATAACCAACCGGTGGGACCAGAAGAAACAGGCTGGCACTGGTGGGACAGCTCCAGCCCCAGCGCAGCCCCTGCTGCTGGCAATCCTGGGACGACTACTAAAAAATCCAAAGCAATTCTCTTTAAGGTACCATCGACCCAGGGATGAATGGGATTAGATATCAAGCTGCAGATCTCTGTGTGTTGTTGTTTTTTTTTTTTTTTAACTGGCTGAGCATTTCTGCTGCACGGGGCAACCTCCAGCTTACAGAAATCAGATGGAAGGCGTCGGTTTTTCACACTGTGGGCCTAGTCTCTCACACCATATCTCACAGTAACATCTATGCTCATTAACTCTTTTCCTGTTCAGTTTGCAATCCCATAAACATCTCTATAGCAGGTGATGTCATTGTTTACACAGAAAAGTGTGACATATATTTCTCTCAGAGCAGCACCAAGTGAGAAGAGCCAGCAGCAGGTTAACAAGCAGCTCTCTGAAATCCCCTCAAACCCACAGCAACAGCAGCACCCAGCATCGGTGCCTCCAGCCCAGTACATCTGCTGGTCCCCTGCAATTTGCTTAGGGCCACTAAGTGGCCCTATCCGATCTGCCGTCCCATGGTTGGCATCAGTCAGACTTCCCACCTCTACCAATCAGCATTCCCAGCTGGTTCTGTACTCTTGGAGCTATCCAGACACATACCAGGACCACGGGGTGTGACGCTCTCCTCCTTGTAGGCAAAGGCTTAAGCAATGTGCTCGATTCGGTCAAGACAGCTGGCATCAAAAGCATCATGAATCAGCCAACCACCAAAAAAGATAAGTAAGACCGCTCTTTTTTTCCCCCCGACGTTAAAAACATCCCTTTACCATTGAAATGCACAGGGAGAGAGAGGGAGGTGGGGACTTATCACCATGAGAAAATGCCTTTACTGTTTTTGTGTGAGATTCCGCATTTTTTCACCAAACATTTAATCAGAAATCTCAGTTCAGCTTTGTAGGGATTTTCAGAGCCCTCGGTTCGCTGCTGCAGTCTGCAGCAGTTTCGCAGGGAGGGAGAGGCGCAGCCTAGCCCCCTGCCTCGGTATTTAGGGGCGTGCAGGAAGCATGTGAGGGCGGAGAGAGCAGCTCGTGCTGAAGGCAAGGCTCCAGGCAGCCCTGGAGCAGAGTGATCCAGTCTGAAATGAACTGGCAACCCTAAAACTTTTTGATAAGATAAAAATTCATTGATGTTGGCTCACACTGGGCCCGCTTCAGCTCTGCACTTGTCCTCTGTGTTTCCTTGGCATATCTGTTCCTTTCCTCTATCTGCTTTAGCATAACTTTATTTTTCTCTTTTATCTTTAGCTAACTGCACCCAGGGACTGGAGGGATTGATTTTTTGTTTTGACTCATTGTTTGAAGATCTGTAACTCAAAGCAGCTTCTTGCGCCTCTGATGTCTAGGCATGAGCAGTATAAAAGGTGAAGCGTGTCCTATGTACCGAGCCGAGCAGGGATACCG
The DNA here is from genome assembly GCF_016699485.2 of Gallus gallus. Classification (NCBI taxonomy): domain Eukaryota; kingdom Metazoa; phylum Chordata; class Aves; order Galliformes; family Phasianidae; genus Gallus; species Gallus gallus. Next base: position 37,459,473 of record NC_052535.1, on the reverse strand, counting down.
TTCTATAATCAGTCATCTGTGTTTTATTTTGCCTTTTCGGGAGGAAAACTATTTTAAGACTTTATAGGCAATAACACTTGAAATAAATATTCTCGTGGCTGATACTATGCACGCCGGTTCTTTCCCGTTTTAAAGACAGTGCGCCATTGCTCACTACTCGGGGCAAAAAAAGCACCAAGTTCCTAATTAAAGGAGGCCATTATAAATCAGAAGATATTTTGACCATCATGTCACACCCCCGGCAGCCTACTACCGCCAAAACGTTGCCATGCAAATCCAAGAATGCTCTGCTTGGGGATGCGCTGCCGCAAGGCGAAACAAATCCCCTCCGATGAGGGAAGGCAGAGGGAGGGGACTGCGCACCCGCGCTAACCCGCTCCCATGCGCTCCCTTTGCCCTCGGGGCTGGAGCTGCCTTCTTTTAGGAAATTCTTGCCCTCAGGCTGTGTCCAGCAGGCAGCTCATTAGGACGTGGTGCCCGGGTTTCTCACGCAGAGGTCGCAGAAAGCTCGCCGCGCGCAGCGGTGTTGTTTACGATAGCCCATCTCCTCCGCTCCCTGAAGTTGCCCAGCTTGCTGAAATATGGTTACATATGCAAACATTATCTCCCAATTGTAACCTCATTTTCTGCTCTGCTGGACGGCGTGACCAGCATTTGTCATCCCGCCACCCCCGCCCGCCACACCGCTCGCACGTCCCTAATTGTCACCGAGATGCGGCGTGCCAGCGGGACGCCGGTGTCCGCTGCTCCCCATCTCCACGCAGTCACTCAGGTAACAAACCCATAATCTCGTCCTGTTTTCATGATGGTTGAATTACACATAATTGTTCCTGCACAGTGATTGATTTCTGCCTGAATAGAGACCTCTGCCTTTTTTCAATGCGAGCGAGTGGCAGCCAAGTCTCTCCATCGAGGAGGAGGCAGCAGCCTTTGAAGAGATCAAAGCCAAGGCCGCGAGCAGTTGTGCGCCCTGGGAATATGGAAAGCCTTTATGCTCTCAACCCCATTTCCAACATCATGTTGGATTGCAGCTGCATTACATTCTGCCAGCATTCTTAATGCTTTTAGTATTGACTCTGACATCACCGATAGCTGTTTTAAAGTAACAAAAGCTGAGGGATGACTTATTTTCACAACTCCGTAATTGGAACATGCAAAGTTAGGGGAAGGCAGCATTTGTTTTCAATCTGAAATACAAAAGAAAGCACAGAAAATTATATAAGTTCCCCAAAATTAAAAACATGTTTTTCATATGGAAAGAACAGAGGGGGCATTTTTATAGCCTAGACCACACAAAATGAACTGATTATGCACATGTTTTTTCAAGCCTAAAGGCTGAAGTAAAAATATGATTGGGTAAGCGAGTCAAATCGGGAAAAAATATTGTGACTCATGGTGCATTTAGTGACTTCTAGCACCTGATGCAAGGCAAAATGCTACAGATGCCCTGGGTGCTGCTTCCCTCTGCAGCTCCTTGTAGTAAACTGACAGCAGTTCGCTTAGCCTAAACCAGGCACAACACGTGGCGAACGAGCATTAAATCCCCATCAGTTATCTGGGAAGATAACCAGTGATCTGGAAGTATAAAGCACCGTAGAGCTCCTTCTTAGATTTCCCCTGCTCCAGCCACACAACAGCCATAACGCTGCCTTAAAGATCGCCACAGAGCTATTTTCGGGGGGTGTCGGATGCTCCTGCCCTCCATCCCCTCCTCCCCTGCCCCCATGGGTGAGCGCAAAGGCAAAAATCTCCAGCTAGAAAGGTGGCCCCGAGCTTTGATTGAACACACGCCCACACTGTCCCGGGAACACATTTCCAGGGAAGCCTTAAAATGAACTGGTGGGAAGGAAAGGGGACGGGGAGGACGGGAGGCAGAGCCAGGGATGCCGCACAGCTGAGCTGCTCCTGTCCGGAGCACCGCTGCCACTTCAACAAACACTTCTATTCATTCTGAAGCCACTGAATTGAGTCTTTTGAGAACAGTAGTTTTGAAATACGCTCACTGCCACTACGGCGTGCGGAGTGGTGAGGAGCGAAGAATGCGTAAATAAAGCATAAGCTGTAAAGAATTAAACGTTATAAGCTGTAAAGAATTAGACGTTATGAGCACTCGTGTATTAGCAATAAAAATAATTTCCTCTTAGCTGCATCGTTTGCCTTCTGCCGTTCCAGAGCTCCTTTTTTCCCTGCAGTCATTACAGCCCCGTTTCAGAGACAGCAGCATGGGACCTGCCCTCCTTCCCTGCGGACACCACGCCAACATCCTTGTTACTACTGGGATCGTTGGTACTGTCTCAGGGATACTTTGGCTGTTCCTCAGCACACACACAGCCACACTGAGGCTGAAAGTGATGCCAAATGTAGCAACCCAACTCTTTACCACAACGCAAAAGCTCAATTTTGAACAGCATTAAGAAAGAAGCCTTTCCTATGTTAATCCAATGTGTGTTCATTGCTTTTTTTTTTTTCTGCCCCTCTACTCTTTCTCCATCCCCAGAAAATTTACTCCTCCCTCTGCACACCCTGAGAGATCGTTCCTCTGTGGTTCCAGTGCCTGCTCTGAGGACAGGAGAATGCCCACAAAGAATCATCGAGGGGGAGCACGGGGTGCCAGAGCTGCCAGCTGCCATTCTGCTAGGACATCCCGTTCCTCCTCTGCCTCTCTGTCCATCCATCCCATCAGGAGCCCCAGGCATGGGCACACAAACACCAGACCCCAGAAGCCAGTGGGCAATCCACATAGCATTGCAGAGGTTCCTGAAACAGCATCAGATGTCAGGTCCGTGATGCTGCAACCCTGCCTTTCAGCATCAAGCCATTACTGGGATGAAAAAGTACTTTTCACTATAATTGCTGCTTATTTTCCTGGATGCTGAAGGAGCTCAGAAGCTGGAGGAGCACAGGATGGACAGCAGCTTCCCAGGGGAGGGAGTGCACCGTGCTCATTATCTGGTCCCATTTGTGCTGGATTTCTAATAGAGGGACTAAGAAAGAAGTAAGAGTGCACATCACAATGCTGGGGGCAAGCAGCCTGCGTCCCTGCATGGCAATAAAGATGAGACACAGAAAAGGGGGAAGATGCTGGTGCTGCTGGGGTGGCAGGGAAGGAGAAAGGAAAAAGACTGAAATGTGCGTTTTGATACAAAGTTTTTACACACATTTGTTTTAAAGTCCCTCCCTGCTTTTTCTTAAAAACTTCATCAGAATTCCCTGGTCCTTCATGGAAAGGCAGTGTACAAAACAGCCAACCCAGCACTGCCAGGAGCTTTCTTATTATCAGCACTGCTTTTAATCAGATAGAGGTGCTGAGAACTTCTCTTAGTCTCTGCTCCATATAGATTCCAGTTTTTACTTTCTCAGACTTCTGGCTTGTTTTCATGAAAGCAAAACAAGACAAAGAAGCACCACTACAAAAGTATATCTTTAGAGAGGAGCTGTCATCCAGATGGGTTCCTGAAGGATGCTCAGCAGCCGTGGATTTTGCTCCCACCTCTGCCATCACCTCCTGAACATCTCTCATCAGGCAGACAAGTCCTCTCGGCTTGTGGCCCTATTTGATGCTGGGGGCAGTAGGGGGACATCTCCCCTGCATCTGCCCACAGCCACCAGCCCACAGCCATTCCCACGGGTCATGTCCTCAAGCTCAACTCAGCGCCGGGTAATTATCTACAGAACTTACCTATTTCATGCTTAATTGCACAGGCACATACTTTTGCTCCACCCTCAGCCCAGCTGCAGCCTAACAACTTGCACTGCCCCCCAGGCTCACATCCCAGCCTCAAGCAGCCCAGCCCTGCGGTGTGAAGCCACCCAGCAGTGACACGGAGGCAAGGCGCAGGTGACATGGGACAGCTCAAAGCCAGCCCACAGAACCTGTGTGTTAAGGGCTCCGTGGCTGGAAATCGTTGCCTCCAGAGCAAGAATGCGAGTCTGACCCTGGAAAACACTTTGTCCAGCAGACATCAGGCAGAAAAGCTCTTTAAGCAAAATGGGGTGTTTTGGACATTGAACACAACCGTTTGCCAAACAAGACGTATTTACCCGCAGCCACACAGCTGGACCTGGAGGAGAAGCTCCACAAAACCCCTCTGTAACCCCACTCCCCTCAAAAACCCAAACACAGGAGTCACCAAACCAGCTTTGTCTAAGCCAGATTTCCTGATGCAATGATACTTCTGATTCTGCCCAATTAGTCTGCAAAATGCTCGTTTACACACACCCCTAGAAACAAACAAAACAAAACAAAGAAAAAATTACAGGTTTCAGAGTAAGAGGAAACGCTTTTTGTACAGGCTGCTTTGGGAGATCCTTTCATTAACAAGCTTCTGAATCAGACAGCATTTTCATAGAATCATAGAGTTGTTTAAGTCGGAAGGGGCCCTTAAGCGTCATCTACGCCAACTCCCCTGCCATGAACAGGGCCACCTACAGCCAGATCAAGCTGACCACCTCTCCCAGAGTGCCTTCATATTCTTCACTCCAAAGTATGACGCCATCTGCCACAGGTCACTCTGATAAGGAGCATAGGCTGCTGCCAGTCTAAAGCACGCTGTCAGACTGGCGGGGGAGCTGCCTAACAAATTGGCATTTTTCTGCAGCTCTCCTATTCTGAGTTTTCCTCATGGAGATTTACATCTCAAGCAGGGTCTCGATGCCTTTAGCTTAGAAATATTCTCAAAATAACACAGAGGGGAAAAGAAATCACAACAAAACCACAAACTTAAGAGCTAAGCTTTTTTGCGTTTCTTTCATTTTTTTCTCGTTAAATCCATGACAGCTTCCTCTTCTCCCTATTCCATGGGTATCAAAGATACTGAATAACGTGTGTGGGAGAGAGTGGGATTTGGGTAACAGTTTTTCCAAACCCAACATGCTCCATTCCAACTCACTTGTCAGGTTAAATGCCAGTGGCACACAGCAGGGAACGCCACTGATGTAACTCAGTGTTACAGTGTCACAGAGCAGCAAAACCTAAAGCTTCCCTTCGCAGGGCAGGGAAGCCGCCCTTCCCATCCACGCTGAGCCTGAGCATCGTCTGACCTGATGTGCTGTGGGACAGGGCATCCCGCAGCCAGACTTTGCAGGCACTAAGCACCTGGTGAGTGGATAGCAGTGCACCACCCAAACACATCTGCACCACTGGGCGCATTTATCTGCATTTTAGCACAACTCCAGGGGAAAGAAATTATCCCCAAGCATGGTGTTCATTTGAAAAACACTGACGCCTCTAATTCTGTGCTCCAAATTGCTTTCTTTTTTTTTTTTATGGTGGGTTTATGCAAGATTTGGACACTATCCTTCACAATGGTTGGTGTGCTGCTCTATTTTGGCTTTGAGAGGAAAAGAAGGTTAAATAAAAGATGTCCACACTGAGTGACGTGGCTCAGTGAGAACGGTGGGGACAGGTTGATGGTTGAACTGGATTATCTTAGTGGTCTTTTCCAACTTTAATGATCCTATGATTCAAAGAAAGATTGAGACACGAAGATAAGCTAAAACTGTGGAGAGACGCGGTCACAAAAATCTCGGAGGCAGTTCTGAAATACAGAAAGAAGCATAAAATAGTAGAAATAGAGTCTCAAGGCACAGCTCGGTGACCAGTTACCAAGAAAGTGAGCTGCTCCCAAGCAGATGGTGCCCCATGAGCGTGAACCAGAAGCACATTCCACAGGACACCTTACTGAAGAGCGCAATGCTCTCCACCCCAGAGGCACCAACATCAGCTGCTGGTGACCACTGCGTGCCCACTGCTCCAGTCCCACTGCCCGTCTGACAAAGATCTCATCACAGCCTTGTCACTTCACACCTGCACTGCCTGCTGACCAAGCTCCTCCTGCTCCAACCTCACCTATACCACAGCCACACAGAGGCAACAGATGAACAACGAGGATACCCTCCAGCTCCATCATCATGCACTTCTGCATGAGTGGTTGGGTACCTGTGAAGATGACAGACCAAGACACTGAGGACCCAACTCCCCACAGCAGACAGCAGGAACAGACTCCTCTGGAGCAGCTCTGACCACGTTTCTTCCCCTTTGCGGGGACGATCCCTGGCCGATCAGCAAAGCTGGCACGCGCATTAGCTCCCTACTGTACTTTTCGTTCAGCCCCAAAGATTGAATGAATACGTTTTTATTTAAGTGCTCAATCACTTTCTTGCTGAGAGGACAGATTCCTTTGAAGTGGGAAACCCAAGCTAAATAAACACATCCACAAGATCCAAGTCTCAAAATAGAAGCCGTTGGCTTTCTAGATTAAGTTATTCTGAATGCAATTTTCTTAAGTGAATCCAATGCCTCGGAAGGGCCGGAGTGACAGGGATGCTAATCCCCGGCTGTGGGATGGGGACAGCATGCAAAGCAGCTGTGTCAGGGCCAGCGAGATGGGACCCAGACCGACAGCAGGGTAGGAACGGCAATTCGATGCACTTGAGATGCAAAACCTTCATAGCCCCAGCGGAGCATGCTCCTGCACATGTCTGAGAGACACAGACTGTTCTACGGCTTAAACAAACAAAAAGAAGGTGCGTGCCTCTAACAGGACTTCAGAAATATTACAGTGGCAGTAAAATGCTTCTGTGTGGGTTATTCCTCATCAAGGAGCTTTCCGTACCCATCAGCAGAAGTGAAGCACGCGGAGGAGTGGGGCTTCAGTGCCTGCAGCCACACAGCACCATGAGGATCTGGAAAAACTTTTGGTGCCTGAAGCTGCAGAGATCTGGTCTGCCTTCTGGAGCCCTGTACTCCCTGCTACCTGAGGCCCACAGTAAGCTGTTCGTATTAACACTTTTTTTCTGGGCCAGAATTAAGTTGGAGAAGAGGAGGCACAGCACCGCAAGAAGAAGAATGACATTTCGGTTCTAAACCATGCAAAAATGAAAGCGGCAGCCTCTTCTCCGACAGGTCGCCCCATATTAGCTCCTAGGTGTACAGAAGACTGTGACTGAAGACACATCCATGACACTACAACTCCAGCGCTGGGTACGTGCAATGGGTGGGGTCTGTGATCACGCCTCGGCTGAAGTCACATGCATGCAGCACCCGCCTCTGGAGTGAGCCATGGGGGAATACTGCCCTTCCCCATTGCCCACTCACCATTAGTTAGGTTGACTAATGGCACCATTCTGGCAAGGATAAGGCACACTCCCTGCCCTTCCAAGGGCTGGTGCAGGGATGGGAAAAAAATTGTAATTTTTTGTTTCCTGCTCCATTCTAATATAACTTCCACAATGCATTATATTGATGGGTAGACAATATAACCATCACCGTTACAATATTGTCTTCCCATCACCCTCTACGCATACTCAGTGGAATTTACTACCCAAAACTACAAAGACACTAAGATCCATCCCTAAAGCTGTTTCCTATCCAAAAATGAAAGTGTGTTAAGATCCATCTGCAAAGGCACCTACAGCACCGCGAGCAGAGGGACCGTCCTGGAGCTATCGGAGGCCGCCCCGATCCCCAGCGAGACGCCGCGTGCCGTGGGGAGGGAGCTGATCCCGAGCGCTGCTCCCCGATGCACAAAGCCTTTTCGCATGGAGCAACCGATGGTGGGAATCAACGTCAATCAGCAGCCGGCGATACCGTATCTGGCGGCAAAAAGCGGAGCGAGCCTTTTCATCTCGCTGACAGGCAGCCCGAGCAGCCCCGCTGCAGCCCTCGAGACTCCTCAACAAACAAAGAGTTAACGCCAGAAAATTCACATCTGTCCTCACGACTACAAAGACGGCATTTACATCGCCCCACCGCACATTATCCCGCAGTGCAAAGCAGGGCTCCCCCCGGCCCCGCTCCGAGCGCTGCGGTTCGTCACGGGGTTCGGCTCCTCCACCTGGACCGCGACCGACGCTGCCAGAGCCCGAATGCACGGCGCGGCCACACGCTGCGGGACCGACGGAGGGACCCCGAAAAGTCTTCAGGGAGAGAACTCACTGTTCTGGGGATGGGTGGCGACAGAGATCCGTTAGGCATGTACGGGTCGTTGTTCATATTTGGCATCATGATATACCCCGAGTAACCAGAGTACGATGGTCCCTTGCTGTACAAGCCGCCGTCGGGATGCTTTCCTAAGGAAGAAGAGACAACGACGGTGTTATTCCCCACTCGTGCACCTCAGAGCACTTAAACAGGTACTGTGCGTTCACGGAAACGTTCTGCCTCAGAACATTCCCTTGCTTATGGCAATTATTTCTGGCAGAAAGCAGTCCCGGCAATTTGTAACCGCATTTTTTTGAAGAAGAAGAGTTAATTCTTAAAGGAGTCGGTGCACTTTGTGAGGGGCCAACGCGACATTCCCTCAGAGCAACTCATTTATTTTGCCAGTCCCCGCCAGAGTAGGCAGAAACACCAGCACTGACATCGCGTTTCTCAAGCAGCAGTTTTTCCCCCGCGTCACACGTCCCTCCAGGATGTTGGGCTGGGAAGCACTGCCAGCACGGCTTCCCCACATCACTGCTAGGAGGAGAGGGAGAAGACAGCGAGAACAAGGGGCGATCATCCCCTCCTCTCCTAACTGGGGAGAGAGGGCAGAGCTGGCACGGGGCAGACCCAGGGCCAGGGCTGCCGAACGGCCTTGGGGAGGGGGAATGCAGGGGGGGAGGTGATTTTGTGTGGAAATAGCTTAGCTCCGGGTCCTGCGAAGGGATGGGTTTGGGCAGCGAGACCGCCTGCGGGTGAGTTTTTCAGAGGATGCCAGGGGAAAAAGAGCTGCACAGAGCTGATCTTCCCTCATGGCCACGAGCACAGGCATTGCAGCTGTTAGGCTGTGCAGCACCCAGTTCTGTGAGGAACCACAGGGTCCCGGCAGGCACTGGGGCTGAGCTGCGTCCCACTCCCATGGAGGTGACGACCCGTTTCAGCCCCTGATCAGAACCACTGCACGTTAAGCACAGCCTTTGTCCTTCACAGTGCTCGTTCTTTGTACACGTGCCCGGCTCCCTAAGCGATATTCCACAAACTTTGTTATTTCCTCGGCCAGAACAAACCGCCAGTGCGTTACAGAGAGCGGGAGGGCTGCTCGGATGGAGGCGTAGGGGCTGAAGGGGCACCACGCGCTAGGGGGGAAATCACACCGCTCCCCAACACAGCCGGCCGCGCTGCGTTAAATCAACACCCTAAAAACAGTGATTTCTTCAGCGAGGATCCATGTGGCCTCCTTATCGGTCTTTCTTTCGACAACCATTTGGTCACCGGAGATAAAGGCGCGGCGCATCCACCTCCACCCCCCCCCAACGCTCCCCCGTCCCCAACAGACTCTGAATTCACACACCGACTGCAGCCCGAAGGTGGGAGCAGCACGCGGGACACGCGGTTCTCACCTTCCTCGGGGTGCTCCCTGC